>NC_133347.1:9092537-9147537 GCF_030506205.2 Paramisgurnus dabryanus
AGAATGTAGTACACTTATTATGAATGACTGCTCAGTGCTCATCTCATGTCAAAATATTAGACATCTATTAAAATTTAAAGACGGTAGCTGTGGTACTCTATGACATAAATATATATTTCAGAAAAAAACTAGACCGACATGTGATACCTTTGTTAATTATAATGGGAGCAATTTAATGTTGACGCGTCAAGACAAGCTACTTCTCCCAAGTGTAAGAAAAGTATAAGCTGACTATGGTTGCCAAGCAACATTGTAACTCTGTGCATTAATATAGATTTCAACGATGTACGGTCCCAGGTGTGCGTACACCATTTTAAAACGTGGCTCAGGCAATCATACTTATAATGTATTACTATTTTGAGTCTTTTGTTTTTACATCAAGTGTTACATAACGTGAAGCAGCTGTACTCCACTGGTGCCAAACTTTCATTTGTTATGAATAAATCTATTGTTTGGTTTGTGGCCACACTCGGTTGTTTCAAAACAACACGTTTTGTGTCTAGTTAAGGACAACACATTTAATTTAGTTCTTAAGACACATCTCTGTATTATTGTTGGAACAACACATCTTGTTTTTATTTACTTGAACACAAAATAACACAAAGGGGTGGTTTCCCAGACAGGGATTAGCTTAAGCCAGGACTAGTTTAATTAGGAAACATAATTATTTTTAACAATCCTGCCTAAAGGGTCGTTCACATTTAAGCGATGACTATAACTATACATATATTAGCGTCCACAATACCGGACGATAACGATACATTTATGCTATTTTGCTCACACGCACGGCACTCGCGCAAATCACTTGCCTTTCATCGCTAATATTGCATATTTCTTGTAATAAACACTTTGGAAAATTGTTTACATGTCACTTGCGTGTGCACTGGAAGTTCAAATAGATTTGCTGGCTGTCAATAGTTTATTGTTCATCAGGTGGGAAAAAATTGCTCAAAAGCGATCCCAATGATATCGTTTTTTGTATCATAGCAGAATCAACTTAAATACTCCATCATTAATAATCAAAAACTTACGTGTTTGACATCATTTGAAACTGTGAAGGGTTTTCTTTAATTTCTGTACATTCACAATAACCACAAATGTTTGTGTTCTTGTCAAATAAAGAAAATAAACAGGGTGCGCATCTAAACATTTCTGTCTCCGCCAGCTGTCTCTCAAAATACGTTACAAAATTCAAAACAAATAAAAAGATTTTTACAGTTATAGTTATAGTTATAGTTATTGTTATAATGTGAAGGACCCTTAACTAAAAATATTACTTGTGTGCATTTTGGGGCAAAACAAAGAATACTAATGTATTTTAAGATATGTCGGTGTAAGTTGTTTTCAGTTTTTTTTAGTCTAGGACTAGTCTAATGCCTGTCCGGGACCCCGCCCCAATGTGTTAAATAGCATAACACAAAACAATGTGTAAAAAATTAAGTGAATAAAAATGTAAAATAAAAAGTCAATAAAAATGTAAAAATGAAAGTACCTGTGGAGGTTTTTTTATTCGAGAAGTCACCCTTTTGGCTTTCTTAACTGGCACTTTAAAGTAAGATTTTCTCTAAAACTGCATTGTGAAATGCAATACACAAATACTTGACTTGATATTCACAAAAAAATATAAACATTAACAATTACTAAATAATTGAAAAAGTGATTAAACACTTATGGTGCATTCACACCAGCCCCGGTAGAGGCGGCAAAAACCAGCTATTCGCGTGTAGTTGGATGCTTGAACATTTCAGTTTACTCCATTCATTCGCAGCACATTAAATTCTACTCATTCGAGACATCCACACAGAAATTAGCATCATGGGAGGAGCTTCTACGACTCCGCTGAGACTCCGCTCGCTTCCTGTAATCATGTCAATACTACAGCAAGGACCTGATTGGTTAACGTGGTACGGAAATCCGCAGAAGTTCAGATTTTTCAACTCACGCGTTTCCCACGGCAACGCTCAATTTGCGCCGTGCTTATCGCACCTACCGCGCCGCAGGATGCCTTATCGCGTCTTTGCATTGACTTAACATTTAAATCACTCGCACTTGCTGCCTCTACCGCGTATGGTGTGAACCCTGCATTAGTCTGCATACACACCAAACGTGAAGCATCGCGTTTCTGGCTCTAGATAACTTGTGGGAGTAAACTTCGTGTCATGCAAATTTTTTGCTTGAGTTGAATATTTTAAACTTGCACGAAGATGCGGTACAATACAAGTCGGTAAATGGCCACTTCATGTAATTCCCATGACCCCATGTGAGTGCGCGTCTATGCGCGTTTAGTGTGAACGCCCCATTAGGTTATCATTCCAGCTAAAATAAGGATATTGTGCTACATTACAGTATATACCATTATCATGACATAACTTTACTCATTGCATGATAATGAGGACTTCATATAATCATGAAAGGTTTACATGTTTACATTTGTGTAGAGACCAAGTCAACAGCATCAGATGTCCTCTAATTCTACACTTCAGACACATACACAAATGACACCGCCTATGACCACATAGATCTAGCAGAAATCCTCTAGAGAGCTGCAGACAATTCTTTGCCCCTCCCATCATGTTCCTCAGTACAGTCGAAAGGACACCAGAAGGGTTAAATGTGTCTGTACGAACACACACAGAGAGAGAGAGAGTGTGTGTGTGTGTGTGTGTGTGTGTGTGTGTGTGTGTGTGTGTGTGTGTGTGTGTGTGTGTGTGTGTGTGTGTGATAAGTGTCCATTATGGAGGTTTACAGAGTCAGATACAGAAGCTGGGCTGTGCCAAAGAGCTGATATTACACAGCACAACCTCCAGCACTCTTCCCAGAACACACGGCCAAGATCACTCAGTCCACGCCTATTCCCGCAAATCTCTCTGACTCGCGCACACACACACACACACACACACACAAACCGAAACTATTACATTTACACACTCACAGAGATATTCATCTATACACACATTTACCAAGATGTACACACACACGTTAATGCTACTGTTAATACAAAACGCACAAAAACTCTATTTATGATACAAGCATACACCTGCTCCACCCAATTCCTCACCACTCCAGCAGAAAAATCAATATGCATCTCATCCATTACAGCACTCACGGATGGGTCAAGATCTCTCCTCCCATCTCCCCCTCTCTCTTTTCTCTGCTTCGTCTGATCTTTTCTTTGTGCAGATACAAGACGTCAAAATGTTTATACTGCGCTGCCGTCACTCTGACAAGCTAATAGCAGTCTTTGACTTTCATACGGAGCGCATACGGGATGAAGACCAGATTTAAATGACATTCATTAGGAACATCATTAAAATGACTCTAATGGTGCCTCTGACTACAATCAGGTGTGATTGGGAATCTCTACTTTTATGAAAAGAAAATAGCCTTAAATGTAATTTAATAAAAACACACTACTGTTCCATTGTGACTCAGATATTAATAATGCCCATCACTATAAATTCACTATAAATTAAAATATTAAACTTAATAGATATAAGCAACAATAATGTATGATGGCTGTGCTGTATTATGAAATAAGTCATGGCTGAAGGGCAAATAGAGCCATTCATGACACAGCACTAGCCTTGAGTACCTTATTAACTTATAAAATGGTTACTTCACAATATGAATAATAATAATAAAGCAAAATAATATGTATCAACGCAACTTTCATGAAGTAAAATCACTAAAAGGCTTAATTTCATTTCAAAAAATAGTCCCAGACCGACTGTGAACAGCAACCGAATGTTTCACATATGTTTATGTTGCTAAGGGTGCTGTGCAGTGATACACAGATGCATTGGGTTAAGGGTCATAGTTGTGTTTTATCCTAAATAAAACCAAAGTCCCTTTAGGGGAGTCACGCCACTAGCTTATCGAAAGCCATTAGGTTCACAATTTGCGTGTTTATCGCCATATTGAAGTTAAAAAGCTGTTTTCATAATGCCGCCAGTCACTAAATTAGCGGCATTAGGCGCCAAGTTAACGGCATATGCCACCACGTGTTCAAATAACAGCACAAGATGATCAACGTTAACGTCACACGCCACTCAAAATGCAAACAATCTTAATAGCCCCTCCTCTTCTGGGTTTGCAGACTGTACTTTTTCAACCTCTAATGGCTTTCAATACTAGGCAGCTATATTTGCAACGCCTTCGGGCAGTTATTTCAGTCATGCAAGACTATAGTCCTATCTACTTGAATGGGTTAAGATGGATATCTCACAAATTGTGTGCTAAAATCACAATTAAACAACGTATTTCTGATCAACAATGAAAGTAAACAAATAAAACTGTACAATAACATATTTTTCTTAAGCTCACATTGCGGTAAAAATTTTTCAGGTCGGCAAGCAGCTCACATGACTGTACAGAGCTCCTCCCCCAGAGAATGCCAGTCTTTAACGACTGTTGATTGGTTCTTTAAACTACAAGGCGGGACTTCTGTTGCCAGAGCATTGAACATTAGATTATCCCCTATTCATAGTAACATAAGTAGGGTTTCAAAGGGGTGGAAAGTTTCCTGTACATTTCTGAAAACTTTCAATAATTTGGAAACTTAATGGAAATATTTAGCATTGGAAACTTAACAGGGAAATGTATGGGAATTTACAGGAATTTATGGGAATTATTTGGACATTTAGGGAAATTTATATTACAATATCATATACAAACATAAATAAACATTTTGTTTGGTCATAAGCAGACATGCAAGCAAGGTAATACAAATAGAAAAAATGATGTTTAAAAAAAAAAGAAAAGAAAGAAAAAAATGACCCCAAATCTTTGAATGCTAGTGTGTATTGTTACAAAAGACTTTTATTTTAAATAAATTGTTCTTAGTTTTAATAAATCTGTTAATTTTTACTTTTTAATCGAGGCTGGATTTATTTGAACAAAAATCTGAAACTGCATTAAATCTTGTGTTAAACGAATTATGCTGCAAGATTTTTTTTAACCACATTTACATGTAATGTCCTTGTTACAGGGGTTTTAATTTTGCAACCCTTAACATTAGTGCTTGTTATATTCAAAACACAGCCATTGACCAATCAGAATCAAAGACAGGAACTAATAGTTTTAGAACAAGAAATATGATTAAGATAGATTTAAAGATCTGTCCAGCTATAGCATAGACAATAAGATGTTAGCAAAATGAGTCCCACACTTATTCCCTTCCTTTCTACATTACAGGGGTCAAAACCACATTTTGAATCAACATTAAAGGCGGGGTGCGTGATTTTTTAAAAGGGGACAGAGAATGAAAAAACATGTTTACCTTGTCTTTGTTGAATAATGATAGTCTACCCACATTCACAAACATACAAAAAGTGCTAAACATGCTGAACATCTCAGTCTCATAGAAATTCCTCTTTTAGAAATGTCAGCCAGAAAACGGCCCAATCTGAAAAACTGATGCTTATGACATCACAGGCATCTCCCTGCCCCTCCACTTTAAAATAATTGGCTACATTTTTTGAGTGGCAGCAAAGTCAGCCAATCAGTAATGAGATTGCAAGTTAAGCCAGTAGGGGGAGCCAAATAGGTGCAAAACCACTTGTTTAAAATCCCCCACCCTAATAGAGCTATCTGAGAGAGGTATTTAGGAAGCTTCTAAGGCATTACAGACCCAAACAAAAAAAAATTTTGTCTACATGTCACATCACAGAACAAGGATAAATACCCCGTTCAATCATTCTATGTCACCTTTAAAAACACTTTGGAAAAGGGATTCAGGCCGAGTACCAAAACACACTTGTAGCCAATCAGCAGTAAGGGGCGTGTCTACTAACCGACATCGTTGCTTGGGTTGCACATGTGTGGGGCGGGTCTATCAAAACAAGGTTCAGATTCTATTGGAGTAGGGGGTGTTTGTTTATGTGATTTCAAATATCAACATAGGCTTTCAGAAATCATGCACCCCACCTTTAAAGCAGCAACTTCACAACGGCAGCATGCAATTACAGTGGCCGACTTAATAAGAGTTACAAAAGGCATCCTTTGCAAAACAATTAACAATTAACCCGCAACCCCCCAACTAAATGAGATTCCAGATTTTTAGGTACCAGATTTTTTGGGTGGAGAAGAAAAAGACATCCATCCATCATAAGAATACTCCTGCTAAAAGCTGATTGAGACAACCAAATCTGTTTCACCAGCTTCAACTTCCAACTTTAGTATAACAAAGCTCAACTGCTTCCCATTTCTTTGCTCTTGCCAAAGAGTTGGCGGTTGTGCGGGAAATAAAACACTTGTCAACTTCCTCGCAACAGGCCTGATATCTCTATAGCACAGGTCTTCCCGGATCAGTACACATTTATTTATTCAACTGTTGTTATTTTGCTTATTTGTGTCTTTTTCTCCTAAAGGGGGCAGTTCACCAATCAAATCACATCACAAGGAGGTCTCTCTCCACACACACCATCCTTACCAAACAAACTCTAGTTTGCTAAACCGCCCGCCCTCACCTCCTCCCACCGAAGTAGATTAAATTCACACTAGTCCTCATTTTAAAGGAAATTGGATTGATAGAGAAAAGATTAGGGAGAGAGAGGGCAAGGTGGTGATAGCGAGCGAGCGAGAGAGAGAGAGACAGAGATGGGTAGAGCCAGCATCAACAAAGCACCTCAAAAGCTAATAGTGTAAATGTTGCCTTTTGCCACCTGTAGTGTGTTTGTTGTGTGTTTTCTTTACCCGCCCTGATCCCTTTTTTTGCCATAGCAGCAAATATCCTGTTGGCGCAGGATGCAGAGTGGTATCTGGCCCTAAAATCGATCAGACTCCCGGGCTAGGGCTTCCATTCAACTCTTGCCCATAAAATTTGATTAGCGCTGACTACAGCACTGCAGGGAGATGGGCTGATAGAGGCGGGCTATAGCAGACAGCAGCATCCCACATTTTTATCTACTCTCTCCCTCTCTCTCTCTCCCAGTCACACAGTATATTTTGTCTCGCTTTACATTTCTTTGTAAAGCACTTCCTATTAATAACAGGCCGTCTGTCTTTCGCCGTCACTCCTCACACCTCGCCAGTCCCAGCATTTTTGTGAGATCCTTGCATCCTCTAAGATCGATACGATGCCACGTGCACGCTCTTTCTGCCCCTCCCTTCTTAATGTAAACTCTCCTTTATCTGTTAAACAGAAATGACAGCTCCGATGAGCCTTATACTGGTGTTAAGCAAACTAAACAACTGCAGCCCGGCCCAGCCAGCTGGACCATCCAGCAGACACGCCCTTTATACCCACATATCACTGTGGCATGTGACCACTCCAATCCACCAATGACATCGTCCCAAGCTTACAAATGGATAATGTCTGTCTACGCAGTGACAAGAGAACAGAAAAAAAGAAAATTAGAGTAAGACGCACTTGGAGCTTAACAGCTAGGCAAAGTTTGTCGTAAAATTTGTGTTTGTAGGGAGGGATATCGCATTATATACAATGATATTTCAACATTAAAGGGATAGTTCGGCCAAAAACGATATTAAACCCATGATTTACTCACCCCCAAGCTGTCCGAGTTTCATATGTCCATCGTTTTTCAGACAAACACATTTTCGGATATTTTAGAAAATGTTTTAGATCTTTCAGTTGATTAAATGTAATGTTACGGGGTCCACGACCTTCAAGTCCAAAAAAGTGCGTCCATCCTTCACAAAATAAATCCAAACGGCTCCAGGATGATAAACAAAGGTCTTCTGAGGGTAATCCACGCGGTGTTGTTGTAGAAATATCCATATTTAAAACTTTATTAACGAAAATAAATACCATCCGGTAGCGCCGCCATCTTAGACTCCTCTGTATTCAGGAGAGAGTATTAGCGTAGTCTACGCACTTTTCTTAGTGACGTATGACAAATTCGGAGGGCGGGGGCACAGAGCAGCAGCAGAGTTACCTCCGTAGGCTGCGTAAGCTCTTATCCTGAATGCGGACGTGACTAAGATGGTGTCGCTACCGGAAGGTATTTATTTTCGTTAATAAAGTTTTAAATATGGATATTTCTACAACAACACCGCGCGGATTAGCCTCAGAAGACCTTTGTTTATCATCTTGGAGCCATTTGGATTTAATTTGTGAAGGATGGACGCACTTTTTTTGGACTTGAAGGTCGTGGACCCCGTAACATTACATTTAATCAACTGAAAGATCTAAAACATTTTCTAAAATATCCGAAAATGTGTTTGTCTGAAAAACGATGGACACATGCAACTCGGACAGCTTGGGGGTGAGTAAATCATGGGTTTAATATCATTTTTGGCCGAACTATACCTTGATAGAAAGCAAAAGCAAAAAACTTTACTCAATCACAACATCACACTGCAAAAAATTACTTTCAAGAAAAAAACATCTTAGTATTTTTTTTTTTTATTTTTATTTATTTAGTTAATTTAATATGGACATAGCAATAGACATTGGACGAACCAGATGCATTGTACAAAGTGTTATAGCACGTGTGCTAATTTTCAACACCTGTCCATAGGAGGCTTTTACAACTAAAAAACAAACTAAAACCACAGTATACTAAACAAACACAGTTACACATGAGAACAACTTTGGCCCGTTTTAAGCCACTGTTTTAGCTCTCTGATAAAGATGTTAATATTGGTCTGCAGTTTAAATCCAGTAGGGAGAGAGTTCCAAAGTGTAGCCCCTCTAAAGGAGAAGCTAGATTGTCCAAAAGATGTTCTTAGCTTCGGGAGCACACAATCCCCACTAGCTGAGGCTCTGGTGGAGGGTCTAAGAGAACCCTGACGCCTCTCCATGAGGCCCGAAAACAGTGGTGACACACAATTGTTCAAACATTTAAAAGTCAATTTCAAAACACTAAAATTTATAAAATTTTCAAAAGTAAAAAGCTTGTGTTTTTGTATGATATCACACTGATGCCATCTCATAGGTTTTTTATCAAATATCTTAATTGCCTGTTTATAAAGAGAGGTGACTGGTTTTAGAGTGGACGCTGATGTTTGTGACCATACCGTAATACAGTATGACAAATGCGAAAAAACCATAGCATGCATAAACAATAAAGCCGCGTGATGTGACAAATGCCCTCTAATAAAACGAAAACAATTCAAGTTTGATTTCACTTTCTTGCAAACATGGTTTACTTGACTTTGAAACTTCAAGTGTTTGTCCAAAATAATTCCCAAATATTTAGTTTCATGAACCTCTTGAATGGGTTCTTGGTCTAAATGAACCTCAAAGATGCTGTCAGGGGACCTCCGGTTGATCGAAAAACACATTGAAAAAGTTTTCTGTACGTTTAAAGTTAAATGAGACAGCTGAAGCCATCTTGAGATGTTATGTAGTGCCTGTGTTAACTGCTGCCCAGCCAGTGCAGTTGTTTTTGCTGACACATGGATAACTGTGTCGTCAGCATAAAGCTGACAATTTACACCCTGACAGCAATCTGGAAGATCATTTATATACATTGAAAACAACAGTGGTCCTAAAACTGACCCTTGAGGCACTCCTAAGTCATTTAGACTCAAGTTGGATTTAACGGTTCCTACTTTAACACATTGTTCTCTACCCTCCAGGTATGACTTAAACCATGAGAGAGCTGCAGGTGAAAGTTGGAAATGTTGTAATTTCTGTAATAAAATACAGTGGTCCACTGTGTCGAAGGCCTTCTTTAGATCTAAAAACACAGCGCCTACGACATTCCCTTTATCCAGTGAACCTTTAATCTGTTCTAGCAAGAAGCAATTTGCTGTTTCTGTACTGTGTTTTTGTCTGAACCCAAACTGCTGGGCATGCAACAATTTGTTATTTTCAAGATGTTCTATTAATTGTTCCGCCACAATTTTTTCCAGAACTTTAGAAACAACAGGGAGAATGGAAATAGGCCTATAATTACAGGCTTGATCTTTATCGCCTGACTTATAAATTGGAGTTATAACAGCAGTCTTCCAGCTCTGAGGAAAAGTATTTGTCTGTATTGACTGGTTTACAAGATAAGTAATGGGATCGAGCAAACTGCTTAGATGTTTTTTAATTAGAGAAACATTGAGATTATGTATGTCTCTTGATGTAGAATTTTTCATTTTGACAATAATTTTCCTTACTTTGTCACACGAAACTTCTCTGATTTGTAAGAGATCTGTACTACTAGGCTGAACTTTATTCTCATGAGGTAATTTGCCCTTGAAAGGTTTAGCTAGATCGTAAACTGATTCGACAAAGTATTTGTTTAGCTCATTTGCAATTAACTGGTTATCAGTAACATAATTATCATCAATTTTAAGGCAATCTATAATTTGAAGGTTTTTCCTATTAGAATTTGTCATCTTATTTATATGTTGCCATAGTTTAGAGCTACTTCCATTTGCATCTTCTATCATTTTTATAAAATATTTTGTTTTTGCTTTACGCAGCTCACTTATGACTTTGTTCCTGAGACCAGTGAAGATTTGATGGTCAATATTATTCCTAGATTTTAAGGACTTTTTAAGTGCAAGGTCACGTTTTTTAGCCATTAGCCAAATGTCGTGGTTAAACCATGGTAGAGAATACTTCCTTGTTTTTTTTTGTCCAGGTTTTTGTATACTTATTTATTACATCATTTAGTTTAGTGACAAATTTGGGTGCACTCACATTTAAATCTGTCTCAGCGATAATACTATTCCAATTAATTTGATTTAGCTCATTTTCGAAAGAATTTATTTTTGATTTGGGAATTCCTGTTGTTTTCATTTTATTCTCTGCTTTATTATGATTAATAAAACGCTTTTTAGTTAACTTTCTAACAGCTAATGTCATGTTATGGTCACTAAGCCCTGTGATCAGATTATAAGTTTTAGTTATTCTTTCTGGTCTATTTACAAAAATCAAATCAATCAATGTTTCGCTGTGTTTAGTAATTCTTGTAGGTTTGTTTATCATTTGCTTATATTTGAACTTATCCATCAATGATTTCAGCTTTGTTCTGCTGTTATTTTTCTCCTGCCAATTTATATTGAAATCGCCCATTATTATACATTCTGTACAATTATCAATATTCAACAGGAGACTCTTAAGATCTTCATCGAAATTTACTCTATGTGAAGGTGGATTATAAATGACGATTAATTTAAATTGCATTGTTGCAGACAGAATTACATTTAGCCCCAGGCATTCCAATGTCGAGTCAATGTTAACTATCTCACACCTAAATTTATCTCTGATGTATAATAGCACCCCCCCACCCCTCCCTTTGTCCCTATCTCTCCTGTAACACTTAAAGCCAGGTATGTTGATTAGGTCTGTAGGAACGGATGGATACAGCCAGCTTTCAGTCACACACATGTAATCCAGGTTGGAATCAGTTAACAATCTTTTAATTTGATCTATTTTTGGTAAGATACTCCTTATATTAATGTGTCCTCCCAAAATCCCCTTTGGTTTTGTTTGGGGATTCCAAATAATCTGGGCATGATTTACAGTTTGAAAGATCTTCAGCTCTTTCTGCTTGAGCGCTGCCCGATTTGGATTTTTGGACCTTGTATGTTGCCGTCGTTGTTTACATTCGTTATCTGTTGTAATGCATGGGCCGTGTAGATCAAGACTCACCGCAGTGTCCGAATCCAAATTACAGACAACGATGCTCTGAGACTCTGTTGCTGGTACTGGATAACATACACCCACGCTCCACTCCTCATCGCGATCAAAGCCCCGCATCTGCTGCGGCTCCAACACGACAGCGCCAGCAGTTGTTCCGTCCCTCTCGCCGCCAGATGCACTACTTTCAGTCAGAAAGACTACGTCTGTTGTTACATCAACTTCCGGAAACGAATCATGTTCTTGATACTGCTGTTCAGTGTGTTGGAATACATCGTCTTTACGTAGTGGCCCGGGATTTAAGTGTACATCTCCCGACAGAAGCAGCAACAACATTAAAGTTTTAATTATTTTTGGAGGAGCGTGCTTCTGCTTGCTCGTGCAGTTGCGTTTGTTCAGTCTTTTGGAAGCCCGTGCTTCATTGGCAGTAAAGGTGTGGGAGAAGATGGTAACATAACCAACACCCAAAAAATATAGTTTGGTTTTCTCACCCAAAATGCCAAATGGATCTTGATCAACAGCAGCGGAACGGTTTGTATTTTCACCTGCTTTAGTTGGTATATCGCATATAAACAGTACTGACATAAACGCCAGAATGCAACAGGTAGCCAAGACTGCTATATGGTGGTTGTCGTACTCATGTTTGCGGTTTCTCTTTTGTTTGCGAAAATGTTTGTTGATATCATATAAAGCACCAATTTTAAACTGGTTAGGGACTATATGAGCGGCAATATGTCCTGATTTGTGTTCGTGAGTGGAGCCCACCAAACCACTCACGCCATCCGCCGCCGCCGCCATCTTGATACTTCCCGCCATAGGGGTTTTTTGTCTTGTTTACAGTAAAAATATCTAAAAATTCTTAAATTAAGATGGTTTTTCTTTATGAGAAAAATGACCCAAGAAAATAAGCCTAGTTTTTAGACCAAAAATATCAAATTTAATGGATTTTGTGCAGAAAACAAGCAAAAAAATCTTGAACATTTTTCTTAAACACAAAATTCAAAAATTCGAAAATTGGTCTAAAAACTAGACTTATTTTCTTGGGTCGTTTTGCTCATCAAGAAAAAGCATCTTAATTTAAGAATTTTTAGATATTTTTACTGAAAACAAGACAAAAATATTAAGAAAATATTTTTCTTGAAATGTGGTGAATTTGCTCTGCATTTTCGTTATTATCAAAAGCTTGTCCATAGACTGCATTGGTTGATAGACTGTGTATACTGTAGTCCCAAGCAAAGTGTACCTACATTTTGGTAGTCTGCTGAATAATCCATTACTCATAAACTAAGACCCTGTATGGAGCTGAAAGATTGTGAATTGCCATGGGCATTGTGTGTTGCAGGTGTGTTTTCGCCAAATCCTGATTCATACAATTCCTTAATTAAATCGTGCGCAAACAATGTATGTGAATAAACAACAACGCATTTCATTCTTACTAAGAACCCCCCCGTTGCGCATAAACTAATCCGTGCCAAACTTGCGTACCAAGAAGTCTCTATAGATTGATTACAGGCATGAACTGGCGCTTGAGCGTTTTGCTCTCCCAGAAAGTAATTTACATTCATGTAAGGCTGCATGATTTAAGATTCATTTGCGATATCGATTCTTCCAGGAGCCCGAGATGTCATTTAAAGCATCAGTCATCCTATCTACTGAGAATTTACATCAGCATTAGGGATGAATTTATCGGGCTGCTAATTGTCCGCCTATGGGACTGTAAGAAGTTTGAGTGGGTGACACTTCTGGAAGGTTTTGGCATATCATCAATGTAATAATGACAGGCAGACATCTGATCTGCATCTGTCTATCAATACTGCATGACATTTAAACTTTTAGAAAGTTTCTTTAAGACATGACTTTGGAGTGCCAAAAATACTTTTAAATGGCTATAAAATTGTATTTACATTTGAAGAGCTCAGATGCAAAACCCCCTGCATCTGCCATGTTTTCTTGAGTTGTTTTTTTTTTGAGAATCTTAATGGATTTTGAAAACAAACCAGTATTTCTGAATGGCCTAAGCAGATTTGAAGTAAAATTATTTGTTGAACGTGTAATACGTGCTGAGAGCATTTGGTTAATATCATTATCTTATTTTTGACAGAGTTGGCATTTAGAGGATTTTGCATCTGAGCTCCTCATATGTACACTGCAAAAAATGACTTTCTTACTTAGTCTTTTTGTCTTGTTTTCAGTAAAAAAATCTAAAAATTCTTAAATTAAGATGCTTTATCTTGATAAGCAAAATGAACTAAGAAAATAAGTCTAGTTTTTATACCAAAAATATCAAATTTGAGTGATTTTGTGCCTAAAACAAGCAAAAAAATCTGCCAATGGGGTAAGCAAATTTTTCTTGAATTTAGTGTTTAAGAAAAATGTTCAAGATTTTTTTGCTTACCCCAATGGCAGATTTTTTTGCTTGTTTTATGCACAAAATCACTTAAATTTGATAGTTTTGGTCTTGGTCTTATTTTCTTGGGTCGTTTTGCTCATCAAGAAAAAGCATCTTAATTTAAGAATTTTTAAATATTTTTACTGAAAACAAGACAAAAATACTAAGATTATTTTTTTCTTGAAAATCTAAAACTTTCTTACTTAGTATTTTTGTCTTGTTTTCATTAAAAATATCTAAAAATTCTTAATTTAAGATGCTTTTTCTTGACAAGCAAAATGACCTAAGAAAATAATTTCTTAGACAAAAAGGGAATTTGTGCTTAAAACAAGCAAAAATATCTGCCAATGGGGTGAGAGAAAAATCTTGAAATAAGTTTTCTTTATTCTTAAACATTAAATTCAAGCTAAATTTTCTCAACCATTGGCATTTATAATTTTTTTGCTTGTTTTAAGCACAAATTCACTATAATTGTATAGTTTTTGTCTAAAAACTAGAGTTATTTTCTTAGGTCATTTTGTTCGATATTTATACTGAAAACAAGACAAGTAAGAAAATCATTTTTTGCAGTGCAGAAATGAAGATGTTTAACTTGAGATTTAAGCTTTTGTGAAACCTCTAAACCCCTTCACATTTTGAAATATCAAATAAAAATTAATGAGTATATGCATTATTTTAATAGCCTATTCTGGCATTCTCTTTACCACTACTTTCAACTACATCTGCAATATACTCATAAAACTATGCATTATTTTTTTGCTGAACAACAAAAAAACATAAATAAATGAAAACTTGCAACCAAGATAAAAGATATCAGAAGATGCAAAGCATTTTCTTATCTTTAATAGATTAATATTTTAATTTGCTAATCTTTTACAGGACATCTCCGAAGAGGAGGTGTGTCGTCTCTGCAGGTCTGGACTCACCTGGGTCTCTCGAACATTTTCCACTGTGAAGTTAAACCACACCCTGAACCGCGGGTTACATGTGTCAGGCCTGATGAAGAGGTCAAACTCAAACTCACTGATGTAGTCAACACGGCCCAAGTTCCCTAAAGAGAGGAAAATTGAGGAAAAGATTAATATTTTTATAGTTAAAGGGATAGTTTACCCAAAAAGAAAAATCCTGTCATTATTTACTACCTCTCATGTTGTTTAAAAGCTGTTTGAGCTAAAATATTTTGATAAATGATTGTAACCAAACAGTTGACGGTACCCTTTGACCGACATAATGCACTGCTAAATTTTTGTATTTTTTATGTCTTTTTTTTTCAGTACAAATATCAAAAAATTCTTAAAGGGGAAATATCATGAAACAATGTTTTAGTGCTATAATTGGGTCTCCAGTGCTTCTATCAACTTATAAAATGTGATAAAGATCAACCCAGTAACTTAGTTTTGGTAAACCAATCTCTGCAAACATGTGAAAAAATAGGTCACTGGAATGTGTCTCCCCTTGTGATGTCAGAAGGGGATAATACCACCACTATATCTGCACTAACCAACCACAGCACTGCCATTTAGTGCAGACATCAACTCATTTGCATTTTAAAGGATTTGCAATTTTAACATGATATAATAAATTATCTATATGGTATTTTAAGCTAAAACTTCACATAAGCACTCCGGGGACACCAAAGATTTATTTGACATCTTAAAAAGGTCTTGTGAATTGTTCTCTTTAAATCAAGATGCACTTTCTTGGTGAGAAAATAAGTGTAGTTTCCAGACAAAAATTTCAAATTTTAAATTTGAATTTGTGCCAACACTACAAAAAAAAATATTTTCAAGAAAAAATTTCTTAGTATTTTTGTCTTGTTTTCAGTAAAAAAATAAAAAAATTCTTAAATTAAGATGCTTTTTCTTGATAAGCAAAATGACCCAAGAAAATAAGTCTAGTTTTTAGAACAAAAATATCAAATTTAAGTGATTTTGTGCATAAAACAAGCAAAAAAATCTGCCAATGGGGTAAGCGAATTTTTCTTGAATTTAGTGTTTAAGAAAAATGTTCAAGATTTTTTGCTTACCCCATTGGCAGTTTTTTGCTTGTTTTATACACAAAATCACTTAAATTTGATATTTTTTGTCTAAAACTAGACTTATTTTCTTGGGTCGTTTTGCATCTAAATTTAATAATTTTTAGATATTTTTACTGAAAACAAGACAAAAGTACTAAGAATTTTTCTTGAAAATATTTTTTTTCAGTGTAAAGCAAAACAAATCTGCCAATGGGGTAAAACTAAATCTTGAAATAAGTTTTTAAGTAAACACTTTTGCTTGTTTTAAGCACAAATTCACTTAAATTTGATTTTTTTTGTCTAAAAACTAGACTTATTTACCTTGGTCATTTTGCTCATCAAGAAATTCATCTTGATTTAAGATTATTTTAGATATTTGTGCTGAAAACAAGACAAAAATACTAATTCATTTTTTTTTTTTTGCAGTGTAGGAAAAACAAATACAATAGAAGTCAATAGGTACCATCAACTATGTGCTTACAATTATTTATCAAAATATCTTCTTTTGTGAATTATTTTATGGGTTAACTATCCCTTTAAATTCACACCTCTACTTTTCCAACCAGCTTTTTGAAATGTGCATACAAAAACCTACTAAAACGTGTTACTCTTTAGCTGTACCTTCCAGACATTTATATGTCTAACCAGACAGCAGTGACTGGGACAGATTTCCCAGTAGAATAATAAAATGGACTATAATTCAATGAGGATCCAACCGCTGTATATGTGTGTGATATGCTGTACTGGGAAGTTAATTTATGTAAAATGCAATAAAATTTTGTGTGGCAGCCTAACCTTGTCTTTTCCAGATTTTGACACACACATACGCGCACATACACACACACACACACACACGGTCTTGCTGGGTGGGATGGAGGAAGTCAGGCGAGACGCTTGGCAGTCGCTCAGGTGACGACTAGACAGCTTTGGTAGCAGATCGCAGAATAACAAGCCTCAACATGGCTGCCACAAACAAATAAATAATAACAAACCAGAAAAAGTGCTTTGTTGATAATAGATTATACTGCAGGCTGCACAGAAATGTCAAATAGCAGGTAATAAAGTTCGCCGTTAATAGCAGGCTAATGGAAACACAGGGAATCTTCTGAATCCTTTAAGACTTGTAGAGCAATACAGAGGCAACAATGGCTGCTTATTGAGACCTTTTAACTCATTTTAACACCTTTTCTTTCCTAGCTTTTTTAAAGTCACTCACTTAAACTAAAGATTGGGATAATTGCTAACCTAATAAAGTTAATGGAGTAGTGTTGTGTAGCAGTTAAAGTACTAAGGTGATAACTGAAAGGTGGTTGGTTTGCACCTCACAAAATGCAATCCATTACCTATCACCATTGTTCTCTTACCTCTTAAGCAGGACACTTTAAAAACCAATAAAATACCTAAAGAAGCTTAAAGTTAAGTTGAAGTATTTGTAAAGTATTATCTCCATGTTGTTTTAAAAGGACTCGTTACTTTATAACATCACAGCAATGAATCGTGATTTGCTTTTGCAAGGAATGTTGTATTTAATGACAACCATCTCATCTTTACATTGTAAAGACCATAGTACTGGACAAAAGATATAACTGTATTCAAGATAAGTCATGAATAATATTTGATACAAATATTTCTATTAAAAAAATATTTTAGCATACAAATGGTTTTATACCTAACATACATGAATAAAAAGTGAAATAATGTATGTGACCCTGCCTGTATTCTCCATCAAACGTGCTGTGAAAATATAACCTTGATATAGGGCTGGGCGATAGAGCTAAATTGTTATATCATTCGATAGTAAGAATTATTGATACATTTTTTATACAAGTATAAAAAAAGTTTTAATTTAGCCACTGTATGTTTTATTTACACACTTTATTGAGGCAAACAATAAAATTTTTAGTTTAGCAGTACAAAAAAAGTTTATATCTTACATAAATATTAAATTGGTGTTAAATAAACTCTATAAATGCTCTCTTTGGAGCATTTTCTTCACCATAATGTTTGATTCCTGTTCTTTGTTTCTGTTGCAATGGTGGATCGGCTACTTTCTTTACCTACAATTTTTTATGTACTGTAAATGTCACCAAATCAGTACGGCCTGGTAAAGTAATAATTTAAATAAGATATAATTTGTATTGCCAAACTCTACTTTGAAAGCTGCGCTGACAGGTATGCAACAACGTCACTTTTTCATGTGACCACGCCGGAGCTCACCCCGTTGAGTGGCAAAACATTCAACAAAATAGCTGGTTTTCATAGCGGCTACTGCGAAAACGTTAGTAAAACCGACTATTACTGCTTAAAGGGATCGTTCGGTCAAAAATGATATTAAACCCATGATTTACTCACCCCCAAGCTGTCCGAGTTGCATATGTCCATCATTTTTCAGACAAACACATTTTCGGATATTTTAGAAAATGTTTTAGATCTTTCAGTTGATTAAATGTAATGTTACGGGGTCCACGACCTTCAAGTCCAAAAAAAGTGCGTCCATCCTTCACAAAATAAATCCAAACGGCTCCAGGATGATAAACAAAGGTCTTTTGAGGGTAATCCGCACGGTGTTGTTGTAGAAATATCCATAATTAAAACTTTATTAACGTAAATAACTACCTTCCAGTAGCGCCGCCATCTTAGTCGCGTCCGCCTGAATTTCAGGGTCACATATTACTTTTGATTTCATGAGATTTTACACATCTCCAGATGCTTACTCACTATAGTAAGAGTATTTAAATAACTATTTACAAAGTTTGTGAAATTTCTACAAGGCTGGATGAACAGGAAAGGGGGTAGTGGGGAAATCTGGCATCTGGCCCTGCTCACGCAGTCTGCGTTCAGGGAAAGAAGTGTGGAAGTCACCGCCTGGTGGAGGGTAGCTCAGAGCTAATTACTGACAGATGGAGTGACCACCATTCCATCACACCGGAGCCCAGCGAAGCTTCATCCCTCTGCCAGAACAGAGCCACCAGACGCACATTCCTAACATTTGCAAACTTCGCACAAACTCACTTTGCCTGTCCACATAGCAGCGGGTCTGACCTCTCTCTAAAGATTTACCTTCCTGCCAGACTTAAACAACTTCCTATGACAGCGGAAAACTGCGATATTAAAGAAGATTATAAATAAAACATTATGAAAACCTGTCACGCTTATATAAGCTAATTTATGTGCAGCATTTCTGTTTGTTAAATTTTTTATTTTTGAATGGCTGCCCAATAGTTTCTAATGGACACTGGCTCTTTTTTCCAGTGTGTTGGTTATAGATTGAAAGTGCTCTCCAGATGAAATGGATATTGGCACTTTAGCTGATTAAAGTCACTTTCGATAAATACAAATCTCAAGCAGAAGGAATCCGAGTACGACAGCAACAGCATACTCCTGACAGAAAGGCGTTTTTTATAGATTATCGGACAACTATTACAAAGGTCAATGCATGACCTTTATAAACATATCCAAATGAAATGGAAAGATCTATGTGTAACTCAAACATGATGTGTGGCTGAAAGAAACCGAATTAAATTTTACGTGGATCAATAGATGTGTTTTGCATTGTTTTCTGAATGTTTATGTGTGCGTGCCTCAGGATTGGTAAAAACACTTTAACTTCAATATGCTACAGTATCAGCTTCTGGTATTTAGGTGCTGATAACAAACTGATCGATCGCAGACACGCTCAGAAAACTGATGAAATGAAACTAGGGCTGCCAATAGAATCAATACTTCTAAAAAGATATTTAAAAAATACTTGATAGTATCAGCATACCACACAATCCTACACTGCATGCAGCTTAATATATGAATTTAACCACTTTTTGAGTCCAGAACCTCCAGGGCAGCCAAGAACAAAATGTATTGCCATTTTTCATTCTCCTTCATATCTAAGTGTGAATGACAGATGTGAGATCCCAGAAGCCGTGATTGGGCCCCACACCACGGCTCTCAGCGGCTCTCAGAGTCAAGTCAAACACACTTTATCAAGAATAACATCTGTTTTACAGCTCTTACATGTATTTTTTATACATCAGTCAACCAAATAGAGAAACAGAGAAAGGATAAGTAGCTAAGCCAGTCAGTGGATGAGAAAAATGAGGGGGAGGGAGAGAGAGTGAGAAAGAGATAGAATGGGAGATTGGTGGCTGCACCTGCTCCAGACAGATGTGCAGGTTAATTTATCGTTCATCCATTCCAGCACATTAACCATTTCAACACTTTTAGCATCAAATATTGGTTATCAACATGTAGTGACAGTGATCAGGTGATTTGGACCTAATTGTGAAAATTCAAATGAATGAGATCAGATAGCCCAAGGGTTTTACATGATTATAAAAGTATAAAAATGTTTTCATGTGTATACACTTAAATATATATATATATATATATATATATATATATATAGTCTTTACTAACATACAAATTAAGAGTTTGGTTCCAAAGCGCCAAAAAAATCAATTTTGACTCATTCCGGTAAAAACATGTTTTCTATACCAAGAAAGTGACAAGATGAAAACCACTATTTTCTGTTACAAACTTTCACATAGAATCTTTAAGTTATAAAAACATTAAAAATTTAAATCAAGATTTATTATAAAAACTGGTTATTTTTCCACAAAATGCAATACATTTTTTTTAAAGTTTTTTTTTCCAAAATACTATAAATCTATTGAATCAATATATAAATGTGCATTCATCTTTGATTAAATACATTTTTTTAATCAAACTGATTAAAAAATAAACATTATTGGCATTAATTAAAACACTTACTTTATCATATTAAGAACACTGTCATTGCTGCTGTCATCCTTGGGACGTCGTCGGTGAACTTTTTTGACAGCGATCAGCTGTAAAATGTTTTGGTCCTGCGCGATTTTTGTTGACTTTGTGTAAAATAATGGAAAGTTTTTCATAAGATCCCCTGGGGTCAATGTGTTAGCATGACAGAAGCTTGATGCTGTCGTTTGAGAACAAGCAACCGCCGCCATTTTTCCTTCGCCTGAGTGCCTCTCACGTAAATAATTAGATTTTGATGGCTTACGTTTCTTCCCCGCCACAGAAAACCACCACAGGTTTATCAATGTCATTAAAGTATTATTTTGTTTCTGTTTGTTTGTTGATCACGAAGTACAAAGTAGATGATGATGATTATGTATTCAACACGCCGCCATTGTTGTCTGCAATGTGTGGAATGGTGTGCTGTGATTTATTAAAGCAACACTAAAGAACTCTGGCTCTTTGCTCCCCCTACAGGTTAGAAGCGTAATTGTTCATTACCACTGTCATAAATACTGAGGCATAGCTGGCTCTGATTGGATTGTAGGTCTGCCGTAAAGCAAGTTTTTGTAGTATTCACTCGGACTACAGGACCACTACCCGACGTTTGGAAACTTCTTTAGTGCGGTTTTGGTCGATAGAGGGCTGCAAAGCGAATGTGAAAGTGCTGTTCACCCTGTTTAGAGTGGATGAACGACTGAAACTGTTTTGGAAGCGTTATTTTAAGGTAAAAAAAACTCTTTGGTGTTGCTTTAAAGGAATAGTCCATTTTCTTAAAAGAAAAATCCAGATAATTTACTCACCACCATGTCATCCAAAATGTTGATGTCTTTCTTTGTTCAGTCGAGAAGAAATTATGTTTTTTGAGGAAAACATTGCAGGATTTTTCTCATTTTAATGGACTTTAATAGAGCCCAACATTTAATACTTAACTCAACACTTAACACAGTTTCAAAGGACTATAAACGATCCCAAACGAGGCATAAGGGTCTTATCTAGCAAAAAGATTGTCAGTTTTGACAAGAAAAAAAAATGCTCTTTTAAAACAAAACTTTTCGTCTAGGTCTGATCCAGCGCAACCTAACGTAAATGCGTAGTGACGTAGGGAGGTCACGTGTTACATATATAAAACGCAAATTTGCGGACCATTGTAAACAATAAACTGACACAAAGACATTAATTAGTATCAGTTGACATACAGCAATGTAGGAACGGTCCTCTTTCAACACGTTTGTAAACACTGGGGCGGAGTTTCACGTTCGTCTTCTGTGACCTCTTGACGTCATGACGTATTGCGTGGGGTCACGCTGACGCATCACGACCTGATCTAGACGAGAAGTTGTGCTTTAAATGTGTATATTTGTTATTTTTCTTATCAAAAATGACAATTGTTTCGGTAGATAAGACCCTTATGCCTCGTTTGGGATCATTTATTGTCCTTTGAAACTCCGTTGAAAAAAAAGTATTAAATGTTGGGCTCTATTAAAATGAGAAAAATCCTGCAATGTTTTCCTCAAAAAACATAATTTCTTCTCGACTGAACAAAGAAAGACATCAACGTTTTGGATGACATGGTGGTGAGTAAATTATCTGGAATTTTTTTAAGAAAATGGAATATTCCTTTAAGTGGATTTATTGCATCCTGCAGAGAAGGAGGACTGGCGTTTATCGCATTTTTTGGAAAAAAGGGACAAAAGATGATAAAATAGCACGGCGGATATTGGATTTTGCGTAAAAATAAGAATTTACTTTTTAATATTGACCAAAAACACTTTTGATTTTGGTAATAACTATTTTTATTTTTTAAATGGCGTTTATCACGTTTTGGTCCAAACTCTTCAAATCTACCAATATCTATTTGGATTGGTTAGGGTTAGGCTATAATTCCCTTAATTTTTTAAAGCCAAAGACAGAGCTGGATAAAGTTTAATTTGCATTTTATACAAACACTGCGTTATGAATATACAAAATTGGTTTAACTCAGCAGTACCTCTCCTAAAGTTTTTTTTACACAAAAAACAACGCACAAGGATTTCAGCACCAATGACAGCTCCTCAAACTGCCGAATGAAGTCGCTGTCCGTGGTCCTGAAAGATCCACTGCAGTTCTTTTCCCTTTCGCTTGACAAACTTCCTAACATTATTTCCTTCAATAAAGACTGCATCTTTCATACCCAGTTGTGCAGAATTTCAATATCAATATAAGCGTATGGAAAAATGCTGATTAAGCAGCAACTGATTGATTAATTTTCTTCAATTTTCAACTGGTATATAATGTCCGCAGACTCCACACAGCCTTAAGTTTGTAAAAAACAATATTCAGGGCTTCAGGGCAACAAGTCTGAGCTCAGCTTGATAGGCGAGGATATGATACACCATTGATTTGAGTTTTAATTTTATGGTGCCTGACTCCAGAGTCAGCCCATGATGAGCTGTAATCTACAACGCTTCGGCCAGCCCTAAACAAGCATAAATACTAGAGCGAGAGGAGCGGTCCGGCCATCACAGCGTGAAGAACGAACACCATTTTGGATGACAGTACACTGACACCCAGATAATTCAATGTATTACCAGGAAAGGAAAATCAATGGTTGTATTTTAAGTCATTTTAATGCGTGTATGTGTGCTGAAGAAAAACACACAATCGACACCAATTTTCTACTTTTAAACTCTGTCAAAAGAATTGAATCTACAGTACAGACAGTACACACACTGTCATTTGAGACATCACTATTTCTAAAAGGCAAAGCTTAGGATTTTACAAATTGGTATTTTGGCTATTAATGCAACAAGCTTGGCTCAAAGTAGAACTGTATGAAGTTCAGTGGGAATACAGAGTTGCTTTTATAGCCAATTCGCTCTTACAAGAGGAGAGACACTTTCTCATTTATAGGGAGTTAATTCCCACTGTTATCAGCAAACTGAAATAAACATTCCATATAGAGAAAAGAGTGGGAGGTTGAATCATCTTATCTGGTGGATTGTGTCTGTGTGTGTGTGCGTGTGTGTTTATGTGTGTCTCATGTGGTTAACCTTGTTAAAGATGTAGAAGAGAAAAGCAAATGGAGAATCTGTATTAATGTAATGTGTTTGCTGTCTGGAGAAACATGTGGGTGGTCGGCACTCCGCTATCTCGCATTGTTCCTTCCTTCCAGCTGTTCAATTCAGACAACTAAAAACATACACTTGGCCTACATTTGCTCTCATATTGTTTGACTTTCCATATTCTCCAGTTTACATGACTATACTAACATTCCACACCTCATGTGGTACAAAATCTATAAACTTTGCTTGATGAAAACATAATGAAATACTTATTTCCAAGGCAACATGCAAGAACATTGTGGCCCAGGGAAAAGCTGGACCATGCAGGAGATGTATATCTTGCTTTAAAGGAAAACACCACCGTTTTTCAATATTTTACTATGTTCTTACCTCAACTTAGACAAATTAATACATAACTATCTTTTTTCAATGCGTGCATTTAATCTTTCTACAGTGTGTCATGAATGTGTTAGCATTTAGCCTAGCCCCATTCATTCCTTAGGATCCAAATAGGGATGACTTTTAAAGCCACCAAATACTTCCCTGTTTTCTCTATTTAAAGACTGTTACATGAGTAGTTACACGAGTAAGTATGGTGGCACAAAATAAAACGTGGTGATTTTTTTGATCGGATATTAACTGATGCTCTTCCACCATACAATATAGTTCACACGTTTTATCTGCTTAAAAAAGGCGTTCAAATTGTTTCAGGTATGTTTCATGATAATATAGAATATTTTAAATGATTTTTATTGCTTTTTAAATGCACGTTATAAACGACTCCGATGATTTTAGATTGATAAAGACTTCCTACTGACCAAATGCCGTAGTATTCGCACAAGCTGTGCGTGAAACAAAGAATTGCGATTCAGAATCGATTCAGAATCGATTTCAGACAGGCATTTTTAATATGACACGCGATTGAATCTTTACATTCCTTATTATTTGTGAACATTTTGCATTTTTGGTAAAGCATCTCATATAAAGTACTGCACATCTTTATTTTCTTCTGTAAGACATTAGACTGTGCCAGTGGCCTGATACAGTATTGAGGAAAACACATTGCAAACTTTTGGGAAGACAAATCTGTTAAGTTGTTTAGGTTCAGGCAGTGCAAATCCAATTTTTAAGAATAGAATAAACCAACGCAAAAGAGGAGCTACACACTATAGACAAAAACAGATTGAAAACAAAATATGTTTTGACAACTTGTTACATTGATCTCATTTATTTCTTTAACACCGTAGCTAAAATGCCTATTTGCATTTTTAACACCTCATACTAACAAGGCCAATTAAGATGAGGCGTTAAAAATGGTAATAAATTCAGCCACAGTAAAGCATAAATAATATAAAAGATATAAACACATGAGATAAACAGCTTTAAACAGAAATGGACACATACTATCTTGCATATGTGTCATTTACACTGGGGACATGTCCCCACCACTTTTTGAAATGGCTGATTTTGTCCCCACCACTTTTTGAATACCTGTGCGACTTACACTGCAAAAATGACTTTCTTACTTAGTATTTTTGTCTTGTTTTCAGTAGAAATATCAAAAATTTCTTAAATCAAGATGCTGTATCTTGATGAGCAAAATGACCTACGAAAATAAGTCTAGTTTTTGGACAAAAAAAATACAATTTAAGTGAATTTGTGATTAAGACAAGCAAAAATATATGCCAATGGGGTGAGAAAAAAATCTAAAAATAAGATTTCTTTTTTCTTAAATGCTTCATTTAAGCAAAAATTTTCTCACTCCATTGGCAGATATTTTTGCTTGTATTAAGCACAAATTCACTTAAATTGTATAGTTTTTGTCTAAAAACTAGACTTATTGTCTTACGTCATTTTGCTCATCAAGAAAATACATCTTGATTTAAGAATTTTTAGATATTTCTAATGAAATCAAGACAAAAATACAAAGTAAGAAAGTCAGATTTTCAAGAAAAAAATTCTTAGTATTTTTGTCTTGTTTTAAGCAAAAATATCTAAAAATTCTTAAATTAAGATGCTTTTTCTTGATGAGCAAAAATCAAGTTTTTAGAGCAAAAATATCAAATTTAAGTGATTTTGTGCATAAACAAAAAGAAAATCTGTCAATGGGGTAAGCAATTTTTTCTTGAATTTTTCTTGAATTTAATGTTTAAGAAAAATTGTTTTAAGCACAAATTCACTTAAATTGTATAGTTTTTTATGTTATTTTCTTACGTCATTTTGCTCATCAAGAAAAAGCATCTTAATTTAAGAATTTTTTGATATTTTTACTGAAAACAAGACAAAAATACAAAGCATTTTTTTTTCTTGAAAATATTTTTTTGCACTGTACGACTGATTTTGTGGTCCAGGGTCACATATGTTGCGTTGTCTGCTTATGGTGGGTTTTCTTTTACATATGTATTAAATTTCATTGTAATCATTGACTTAATGGGCTACTGTTTTCTACATATTGTGCTTTGGCACAGTCCGGTTGAGCTGGTGTTGCAGCGACTGTTACATGTGCAGTCGACATTGTTAAGGGTTTTATGCTGAGTATTTTTGTGTTGTTGACTGGCCTACACTATGCCCATTTTTGATGCGTCGTTTTTCAATATTTTTCCCATCCTGCTGTAATGTTTTTTCATCAGATCTTTTGTCCCCACCACTTTTCAACACAAACTGACGCCCCTGCTATCTTGTCTCAAATTGCATGATCGTGATGTTTCACATACGCGAGAAAATTACTTGATGGTTGTTGCATCAAGCCTAGATATTGTAGGAGATTGAGATTATTTTATGCATATTAGCTGGCCCTGAAACAATAAGAAAGAGATAAACGCATCTATTTAAACGTCAGTCTGGTACTGGACAACCATTATCTATTGACTTGCTGTACTTTAGTGACCATTAATGTCGTAACGGGACGCTGATAACAGCACTGGACACAGACATCTTTCAGCCTTCCTAGTTTTTTTCTTCTGTTACAAACTGCATTGGAAATTAGAAGCGACTCTAGAGACTGGCCACCTCTTAAATGTGTTTTTGCCATGTGCTCCTTTTCATTATTGGAAAACACATCAGACTCTCCCACGGGTGAGAATACCTGGATACAGACAACTGATAAAGCTGGAATTGATTCAAACCCCAGGAAAGGTATCTACCTCGAGACCTCCAGCCAAACTCTGTTCATGCAGTTTTCCTCCTTTCTGTCTCAAGGCAAGGTGTCACCGAGGCAACATCAATCTCTCTTTCTCTCTCTCTCTCTCTCTCTCTCTCTCTATCCTATAGTTTTTTCATGCTTTTATCGTTATATCTGGACAAGAATAGAGCCATGACCTCTAACTCTCAGTACGTCTGTAACAGGTGTCAAAGCTGAGAAAACCTTCCCACTAGCATTCATCACAACACCAGCCGCATTTCCATTCCCGTTGTCCCACGAGAAGGGCTTGCCGTGCACGAGCGTGGGTTTTGAGCTAAGCATGCACTAGATGCTAATTAATGACATCAATTACAGAACGTCACCCAAATCACTAGACTGTCATTAAAATGGGACTAAATAGTAAAATAATCATGCGCATTAGCATTTTATCAAAATGGGCATGGGAATAAATGTGAAAATAGTAATTGCTCGACATCTATCTTTTTGGATGAATATATGGAATGCGGCGCGGTTAGCAGCCCACAGGCCTGGCAACAGTGATAAAGGGGCCAATGAATCTGAAAAGGTTCAAATTTTCTTGCTGCCCTTGTATCGGTATTTCTTGAAGGAAAAAGAGCCCAAAGCAAGTGTGTTCATTTCATAACAGTCGGTAGGTCACAGGGAGGCATTCACTGTGAAATGTACTAAATTGTACCATCGATCTCAGCCATGAAACACACTGGTGGTTGTGAAGCTCCAGACTGCTGGAAGCTCTCGCTCTTGCTCTTAAAAGAGCCGCTCACGTCCGTCAACGCGGTCTTCCCTCGTCATTTCATTCCGGTAAAAACGCTGGTTTAGAATTGTTCTCCTTCAAATCCGCATTTATGTACTGCTTTGTTCATGTTCCCTTTCATTTCATTTCTTATCATTTTGGTAGCTGTACGGTTTGAGTCCTTAGTGGGTAAATAGCAGTCACTTCAAATTTCATGCTATCTCTTTACAAGTTAATTATATGGAGTCCTACAAAGGACAAAAGATGTTTTGCCTGCAGGACAACAGTCCACATCTTTTAGGCTGTTTTACAAGCTTCGTCGCGCTGTTTTCATCTCTCCCTTACTCTCTCTATTGTTATCTCCTTTTTTAGTTCCTGCACTACATTCCTGGCACAGCAATAGGAATAATCTATCCTGCGGAGAGTTGAGCGATAAAGACAGAAGGAGCTGAAGGGTCCTTGGTGAGCCTGTGGCGAAGAGAAGGTCAACAGTTCTGCTAAGAGGGGTCTGTTATCAGGGTGGTAGCATCCTATTGGGGAGAAGGCAGCCCTGTTTATTTACAGTTATTGTTCCCTGTTGGTGTGCACTCTGGTGCCTGGGGCTGACTGGTGTGTAATGGGAAGTGGGCACCAAAGGAGGAACGAGAAACAAGGGAGACTAGAAATCAACTGTAACTCCAACAGGTGCCTTTCGTTATAAAACGCCTTAAATGTCAAAAGGAGGTCACAAAATCAAGATAAAATGCTGGGGTTCATCAATTTTCTCAAAGTGCAATACATTCTTTACAGCATATATGGAGGCATATAAGTAACTTTAATGTACATATTGGTACCAATATTGCAAGCAGCCATATCACCCTGTAGCCCACGATGGTTGAGCCTGGTCAGTACTTCGATGAGAGACCTCTTGGGAAAACTAGGTTTCTGCAGGTAGAGGTGTTAGTGAGACAAAAAGGGGTTGCTCACCCTGTGGTAAGTGTGGGTCCTAAAACTCCAGAATAGTAATGGGGACACTATTCTGTCAAAAAGCACCATCCTTCGGATGTGACGTTAAACCGA
This sequence comes from Paramisgurnus dabryanus, assembly GCF_030506205.2. Lineage (NCBI taxonomy): Eukaryota > Metazoa > Chordata > Actinopteri > Cypriniformes > Cobitidae > Paramisgurnus > Paramisgurnus dabryanus. Next base: position 9,121,252 of record NC_133347.1, read on the forward strand.
GGTCCTGGCTCTCTGTGGTCGTTAAAAATCCCAGGATGTTCTTTGAAAAGAGTAGGAGTGTTCCCCGGGCATCCTGGCCAGAATTGCCCATTGGCCTACTAATCATCACCATATACAGTATACTGTCTGGCTATATGACTCTGTCTCCTCTCCACCAATAAAACTGGTGTGTGGTGGGTGTTCTGGGGGATGCTACACATTGGTGGTGGTTGAGAAAAATTCCCTCTTTCATATGCAAAGCACTTTGAGTGATGCTGCAATTAAATTAACTCGTAAATTAAGAGAAAACTCTTTCCGCCAATGAAGAGTATTTCCGGCAATCCGTAATACCGCTTTTATCCACCAGGTGGATCTGCCGCAACTTATAAATCCTGGAAGTATCGCCCTAGGGCAAACAGCTGTATGACCATGTATGTTTTGAGGATCGCTATGAATCTGATCTCTATGAAAAGTCCTTCACAAAAAAATGAAATTATCTCAGCTTTTTGCTCAAAATTTTGTATTTTTGAAGAAACCTACCCATATTTGAGAGGTGATAAACTGAGAACTAATGAAGGTAGGATGAAAGATTTTTTTGAACACAGAGTTATGTTTATATAGAACATTTTCTGGACGGCATCACTTTTATGAAAATCATGAAAATGCTGGTGCTGACTTGTAACTTTTGTAAAAAACGCTGGCGGGGAAAGAGTTAAAGATGCATATACCTTTTTAAATAGAACTATCCCAGTGACAGCTTTTGTACCATTTTTATGACAGCGACTAAAATCTGTTGATGATGAACTTAAGTTAGCATCTGTTGTTTTATCCTGAAAATAATCAACAGACTCTATGTCCTGTCATGTATCACATATGTTTTAAAGGGATAGTTCACGCAAAAAGGAAAATAATGTCATTAATAACTCACTAAAGTCAAGTGACTGCAATGACGTGGATAACGTGTTATCCTCAGACACGTTTGCAAAGTTTTTTTCCCAAACAAAAAAAACCCAGCTGGGGCGCACCAGATAACACGTCAGCGGAAGAGAAGAAAATGCTGAATTAAGTCGTAATTTTTGTTATTTTTGGACGAAAATGTATTTTTGATGCTTCAACACATTCTAACTGACCCACTGATGTCACATGGACTACTTTGATGATGATTTTTATTACCTTTCTGGACATGGACAGTATACCGTACGTAGATTTTCAATGAAGGGTCAGAAAGCTCTCGTACTAAATATAAAACATCTTAAACTGTGTTCCGGAGATAAACGGAGGTCTTACGAGTTTGGAACGACATAAGGGGGAGTCATTAATGACATTATTTTCTTTTTTTTTATGTATGAACTATCCCTTTAAGGTCATGGTTATACACAAATAATGGTTTGTGTGTGTGTGTGGACTGAAAACACTGGGGGACAGCACCTGGCGCAAAAAAGGCATTTATTTTCAGTAGGCTTATACCCGAAGCTCAACCAATTGATTCTGTTTCGTCTGGACTATACCAGGGAATCAGTTTGCAGTAAAAATAACTCCTCTAGTAAAAAACTCGGTATACAATGACAAACCCAGAGTCGATTCCCGTGGCAATAGCAGGCAGTAACTACAGTGCACATCTGTTGTGCAGCAGTGTGATAAAACCACAGCTGAATCAATGGAGTATAGCCACTGTGGATGGCTGCGAAATGCCAGCAAGACTTCTTGGCCACCATTAGCCCGAGACATAGAAATCTTTCAATGTACAAAAGCTTTTCAGACCAGGGAATTACATAAAGTGATGCTACTGTCAATGGCCTGATAGACTCACAATGAAATGAAAAGAACTGGGGGGCTCAAGCGCAAGCTGTTCAGAAATCTTGGCAGAAAATCAGCGCTCCTCGCCTGACTTTGCACGGGCAAACTACGCCCACCTCGGTGTAATTACTTAAGCGAAATTAAGCAACAGTGCACTAAATATAAAGTGAATTAAAAAGTAGAAAAGCTCAACGGGGAATACACACTTTTCTGCAAGACAGCAATAAGTAATCCAGCTACACTCCTAATCCTTTATCTATTCATTCACTGACGATGATAAGTTAGATTCCCATTTAATATTTGACACATCAATTTACAAATGTCTCTCATTTAAAAACAAAATTAGAGAGGGACATTTTGGCTGCATGGCAGGAGGCAATGGAATCAGCGGTGGCTGCCCAAAGCCACGAATCCTCTCGAACCCTCTTTAAAGAAAAGATACAAAGTTTTTGCTCCAATTAAAGACAGTATTTGCACACTTTAAAATGTCCCCTACCCAAAGACAGTGGGATGCCTAGAATTGAATTTCTGCTGTACTTTGGCGACCCTGTTGAGGAATTTCTTCAACAAAAATCTTATTCTCACAGCCTACAGCAACAGATGAAAGGCTATAGATTTAGCTATTAAGCTTACCATCTATCATGCCAAATTTAGACTGAATAATATTCTGATAAATAGCGTCTCCTTGGATCAATACCGTTCACTCTGATTTAAAACGGTTCACAGAGAAATCACAGACGGGAGACGAATAAAAGTGGTGTTGTTAGCAAAACAGTAAATCTGGATGCACAAGAACCGTCTGTGATTTTACGTAACACAGAAGTGTTTGAACACAAGCTCAGCAGAGAGCAACAATCAGAGCTTTTATCTTTGTATGGGGGAATGTGCAGAAATGATGGAGAATAACAGTCAACAAGTCGTGTTTTAATTTTTTGCTTGCAAAACAGTTTTTATAAATACTTGTGGATGCAAAACACTGTGAATTTGTGCGGTGGCAAAATCCTACGAACGTGTATGACACGTTCAGGAACCGTCAAACAGATTGCGTTTCTATTAAAATGCCTCTCGGTTCTTATGCATCAGTTTACAAACATACCCGCCGCAGATAAATGTGTGATATCAAACGGAACCTGACACATCAATGAACTTCATCTCAAAGAAATCTTTAAATAAATCAGAAATATAAACAAGAGGCGGTATAGGAAAAACACAAAGCGCCAAAGCGTTACAAATCTCCAGCGTTTTCCCGAACTGCATGTCCTTGCCTAGGATGAGGAATGACACGTCCGCCCGCCCGCCCGCCGCCTGTGTTTACGGCATCAGGAGAGCTGCTGGGGAAATGGATTACTCCATCATCATGGAGCAGCGTGTTCATGCGGCAATGTATCGCAACACAGCTCTGCGTGTAGTCATTTTCACCTGCAAGACATTCTCTATTCCCCGCTTGCTGCGACATTTCCCAACTTTGCCACTGGTTTACCGACAAACAATGGATCTTTCAAGCGTCAAATAGAAAGGTTTAAACAAACTTGCTTTACTACACAAAGTGGAACAGAGCCAATGGTGACGCTGACTCGATCACTTGACCTAGTATATTAAACACTCTCAACAGAAGAGTGGCGGCTTAGCTCCGGCAGCTCTAGTGCAAAAGCTAAAGAGCTCCTTGACAACAACGCACACATACGGCATGACCCGCGCTATCACCCGCGCCATTTGTTTAAGTCTTTCCTAATAGGGGTCAGCGTCCGGCTAAAACCGGACAGATTCCATTTGCTTGAAAGAGGCAGTTGTGCTCGAAGTTAACCTCTTGTTAATAACTGTAAAATAGAAAACGCTGAGCCTGTGAGTGTTATGCTAGTCTTCATACCGCCCATAATAATGTGCTGGTGAGAGCATGTGAAGGGTGCTAATTGAAGTATGTGTCACGTTCACAAGTAAAACACATGGCAGGGATTAGTTTCTAAACTGAGTGGCTGTAAGTGAGAACGTGTTGTACGCTTTCAAATGCGGTTCTTCGGCGCATCTAATTTGATATCACTGAACCAACAGGACGTTTAGTAACGGCACATACTTCACGTTCATTCTTCTGGATTAATCTTGGCAAAGAGGACGTGGGTAAGCAAACTATTCCAAGTACAAAAGAGATTTTACGTTTTAGAATTTGGCAGACACTTTTATCCAAAGCGACTTACAGAGCTTTACAAGGTGTACTTGTGACCCTGAACCACATAAGGGTAATTTTTTGAAATTGAGATTTATACATGATCTGAAAGCTGAATAAACTTAATAAATAAATAATTTGTTTGGACAGGACAGGTTATTTTGTATATTCAGTATAATATAATGTGTACGTATGGTTTATGGTTAAATTTTTTTTATTTTTTTCACATACCGTACATTTTTGTAGCTCCAGATTTCACTCTCTTCCTGAAACGCACAAATTTGAAAAGCTCTGTGTCCCTGATTGGCCAGCTAATCTGTATGTTGTGATTGGCCTCTGAAGGAAATGTGACGCTCCTTACCATGTTTGAAAGATTCGCTCACAATGTAATGCTAACAGGAGTTAACTTACAGGCTGTGAGTCCGAAGTGGGAGAAATTATGATAATGTCGTTCTTGTCTACATCACCAATCCTAGGAAGTAAACTGTTGACTACAATCCGTGTGTTTGTTGTAGTAAAGAGATTTACGCTTGGGGGCGATGACTCGCGTCATTGTTTACTTTGGGGTAGCTTTTGCATATCATATACATGTACTAATACACACACACCAAAGCAAATGTAAAATTGTGAATTGGACAATAGGTGCTCTTTAAAATTGCTCAAATGAAGTCATGCGCAGCACATATTACAAATAATAAATACTTTTTGACATGTTTATGGTAGGAAATTTACAAAAATTCTTCATGGAACATGATCTTTAATTAATATTCCAACGATTTCTGGCTTTAAAGATACATTTATAATTTTGACCCATTCAATTTATTTTTGACTTTTGCTACAAAATGGCTGGGTTATTTTTGACCTATAATGGGTAAATATTGGACAGAACACGTGCTGGGTTAAAAATGACCCTGTGCTAGGTTAAAAATGACCCTGTGCTGGGTTAAAAATTACCCAATGTTGGGTTGTTGTTATGCATCCATGGGGTATAATAACCCAGTTGAGTTAAAATAGCATTGGGTCAATTTTTAACCCAGCACATGTTCTGTCCAATATTTACCCATTATGGGTCAAAAATAAGCCTGCCATTTTAAGACTTTACTTAAGATTTTGTGGTCCAGGGACATATGTAATATAAATATGATTTTTTTTAACAATATGGGTGTTCTCTGGATTTGAATTTATTCAAAAACGCGCGCTATGGGCGTTCACTGCCCATAGAAAATCATTCTAAAAAGGTGCCTGCAACTGCCATAAATGCGTTTGGTGTGATCAGCCCCTTTAAGATTTGTATTACTCATGCTAAACAAAGGCAATTGTCAAAAAAGCAGTTTAACATGTGTTTCTAGGCAGAACTCACTCCTCTTCTTTTCTAGTTTTGGAAAGTTTTTTTTTTTCGAACATGGTTAACGGGATAGTGCACCTTAAAATGAAAATTCTGTCACACAGCAGAGAGTGACCATATACTTCCATAGTAGGAATAAAATATTTTGGAAGTATTGTGATAAATGATGAAGAAAATATTTTGATAAATGATGGTAAGCACACAGTTGATGGTACCCAATAAATTCCATTATATGTTTTATTCCTACTATGGAAGTCTATGTTCACTATTTGCTGTGTGTTTACCATCATTTCTCAAAATATCTTCTTTTGTGTTCATCAGAAAAAAAATTCATACAGGTTCAGAACAACATGAATGACGGAATTTTAATTTTAAAGTGAACTATCCCTTTAACTGTTACGTATCATGGACCCCTTATTCCTTTTATGGCCACTTCCCCAGAAAAGCACGGTCATTATTAGCATTGTTTTTTCCAGAGGTGGACACTATATATGGACACACTAGGTGGACACACTAAGTATACTTAAGTATTTTACTTTCTACATAAAAGTACAATTTCATGTATTTGTATTTTATCAGTGTTTTTCTTTGGAAAACATACATACCAAAGCATATTATCATAATTTTTTTTCCACTACATCTCATAATTTCAAGTTTTTGGTTTATATTTAATATTTAAGTACATTAAACATCTACTTCCATACTTTTACTCAAGAAAAGAAAAAGTACACAATTTTTATGTTATTAGCTATTAAATCTTAATATGCAGTATAAAAGGAATACATGATTTTAAGCTTTAGAATGTAGTGAACATTTTTTAGTAAAGTAAATTTTTTCCCCAAGACAAACACTCTAATAAAGCACAGATGCTTGGAAAATGTAACTAAAATACTCAAGTAGTCTCCACCTCTGGAAGTCACAAGCATTACTGCAAAACTTTGTTATACAGTATATCAAAAATCAACAATGGCAAGACGAAATAAGTTTGTTTTTGGAAGTAAGGACAAGAAAACCTTATTCAGCTTTTCAAGTAACCCTGTTACCGTTAAGACAACGGTGGATGCAGTTTGTTTTTTTCTCAGACAGCAAGATAATTGCGAATGGGTTTATGTTTGTTACCTGCATTTCAGAGACGATTGCTTTACAAACAAGGGCCAGTTCGACGCCAGATTTGCCAATCGTTTACAACTGAGTAATGGAGCAGTCCCAGTGTTAAAAGACCCTGTTGTTCAAGAGTCGGAACCACAAGGGATAAGTAAATCAAAATCTAATCTCAAGTGTTTTGTTTACAATCGCCCCATAAATGAATATAATGTAAACAACACAAACATATAATTGTGCTGTGCTGTTCTTGTAACTCTTTATCTCCTCCCACCGTACGCTTTCAAGAGTTATGCCCTTTTTTGGAAAAAAAACGGAAAAGCTGTTCTGTTTTTTTATAATATAAATCTGACAACATTGAAGACTCTTTGGACATACAGTATTTATGTAATACTACTCGGTAGTTACCAAAGATTAACATGATATTGGCAACCATGAGGTATAACAATCGACATATATTTGGGAAGGTAATTGTTTGGATTATTTGCGCATTGTCTAGTTGGCTAACACTATCAAAATGAAATCAAATCACATGTGCATACAACAATAGCACCCAACACTAAACCCAAACACATTCTGGGAGCAAACTTGTATAGATGTAGGAACATCCCATGTTCAAAAAATGTCAAACGACACCTCAACATTATCACTCCATGGCAATGCAAGTATCACAACCATCAACAAGCTAAAAGCGCTGCTGTATGAGCTGATGTTTTATTGCTGCAGGACTTGAGGCTTATGGCAGAAATGTCAAGCAGGATTATCACCTGTTTCATTTGCTTGTGCACATTTTAGATATCCGCTCGCCCGGCTTGTTCCACATTGCAGACACTTTATAAGCAAGCACTCTATAAGGTGGGTAAATATTACAGCATGACTGCGAGAGGACCACTGTGCACTTCTGTTATGAGAGACTGCCGCTAATCTGGTGGGAAGAGCGATGACCAATTCGAATTATAGTTCAACTGCAGTTATGAGAATTTAAAGATTTAATATCAAAACATTAAAAGTTCAAACTACAGTTACAAACCTATCTCAGGGGGTGGAAGTATGATCTTTCATTTTAAATTGGAAGTCACTAGCCTTACACTATGTATGTAGCATTGCGTTAGGAGCACAAAATTTGGGTTTAATGTAGGTTTAATCCCAGGGACAACCATACTAAAAAATTCAAATATGTATCACTTGAATGCACTGTATGTGACTTTAGATAAAAGCATCTGCCAAATGAATAAATGTCCATGTAAAAGTCTTGCAGTTAAATTAAATAATTAGACAAAAAATAAAAATAAAAACTGTGTTTTTAATATTTTGGTATCTACACTCTAAAAATGGCTAGATTAGTTTGACCCATAATGGTTAAATATTGGACAGAACACATGCTTGGTTAAAAATAATCCAATGTTGGGTTGTTGTTATGCAACCATGGGGTATAATAACCCAGCAGTTAGATTAAAACAACCCAACATTGGGTCAATTTTAACCCAGCGGTGTGTTCTGTCCAATATTTACCCATTATTACCCAAAATGAATCCAGCCATTTTTAGAGTGTAACAACAGTATCAAAGATACTAAGTTAATATTTAAAAATTGAAAATATACATGTTCCCAAAACATAAATCCCAATAATATACTCACCCCCAGTAAAAATTAAGTTTTTTAGGAAAACATTCCAGGATTTTTCTCCAGATAGTGGATTTTAGTGGACCTCAACAGTTTACAGTTTCAATGCAGTTTAAATTTGTAGTTTCAATGCAGCTTCAAACTCTAAACTAGGGGTCTCCAACCTTTTTGTAAGCAAGGGCTACCAAAATGGATAAAATAATTTGGAGGGCTACTTTTTTGATGTAGTCTACTCAAAACTATTTTTTTTGTACTTGTTGGTTTGATTTTATTTACTTGTTGATATGTTTTATGCTTTTAAATGTTAACATACATTAATAATAAAATATGTAATAAATAAATAATAAAACTGAGGCAATTGATAGAATGTGCTTTGGTGGGCAACTCACAGACTTCGTGCGGGTAACCTGGTGCAACCCCTCATGGACCATGTTGGAGACCAAAAAAATATATATGTCCGTAAAAACGTAATTTCTTCTGTACTGAGCCAAAGAAGGACATAAACATCATGACATGGAGGTGAGTAAACTATCTAAATTTTTTTGTTTATGAAAGTGTAATATTCCTTTAAATTATCAACACAGTACAGATATAGCTATATTTCAGGAAAACAGGAAGAAATAAATCAATGCTTTGTAACAAAGAACTGTTCGAACCTGACCAGTTCATAAACTGAATTTTACAGCAGTTTGGCGTTGTGCATTGAGTGAGTGATATATAAGTAGGCCCACAAAAGTAGAATTGCGTTACAGTAAAATTCAAGAGCGAAGCCTGTTGGCCTTGTGGTTTAGGATGGGTAAGAGCGTGAAACCCTGTCCACACACGGTCTCTGAGCACAAGGATATTTTCTTCAGGGTCAGAGCTGTATAACACCACAGGCTCGAGTATCAGTTAGAGGAATGAAAGTGATAAAGCTACAAAATTGACAAAAGGGGAAGCCGGCTAGCATCTACCACCAAGATGGTGGAAAAAACGTTTGATAAAAACAATAAATCTGAAATCTGCCCTAGGTTTTTCTCAGAAAATAGCCATACTCAATTCAATCCTCCTTAAAACCTCAAAAACTTACAATGCTCGGTAAGAGTAAACAATAAAGCAGACAGCCAGAAATCCTCCATAGCAAGAACATGCCAAGGCTTTAATAAGCACAAACATCATCTTGTAAAAGCTAAGCAAAGAATATTCTTCCACTTGTTTTTTTTCACTCATGCTATTTTTTGTTAAAAGCAGGAATACATCTATAGCACCCCAATATCTTACTTTTTAAAGTACTTTCATCCTTTTTGTAAGTCCTGCTGTCTTCGCATCCAATAGAAAGTTTTCACTTTAAATTAATGAGGATCTGAATGTCCTGATTTGGGGTACATGTAAAGTAGGGATGGCTGCGTAACGATTAGTCGCGACTTATCGTTTACAGAATAAAAGTTTTTGTTTACATAATGTATATGGGTGTACTGTGTCTAATGATTATGTGTAAATACTAGGGGTGTAACGGTACGCAAAAATCACGGTTCGGTGCGAACCCCGGTTTTGAAGCCACGGTTCGGTTCATTTTCGGTACAGTAAGGGAAAAATGCAAACATTAAACTGCAGGTTGTTTATTACTATAAACTTTTTTTTACAATTTGATTACACTTTTTTTTAAACAGTTTTTATTAAAATATAACACATAAAATATATATAAAATGAAAAAATAATAAATAAAATATAACAGAAGGTAACTCTTTTCTTAACCTTCTCTTAAACTTTTTCTACTAAAACCTTGAACTAACAAATTCAATTCCTGAATACATTAATGAACTATTAGCCTACATTTTTGCCACCAAAAATTTTCTGTTTTGATTTATTTTGGATTGTTTAACTCACAGTATTGAATTGGCTATGTACCATCTCTGTATAAAAAATAATATTACTGCTCTATGTGTAACTGCATAGCAAGCAACATGATGATATACTTATTATACACTCATTTTGAGATTAGTGAGCTGCATACATAGCCATCTTTGATCTTTTGCATGTTTATCCTAATCTTTGCTTGTGTCGTCAATGTAAGCTGCCTGTGACTTTACTAATGAAGCCCTCCGTAGCTGAGTAAGCCCGGGTTACAGCTCTTCTCTGTCCCGACCAGCTGATCGCATTGTGACAATGATATGATTGACGTGATGTGCAGATGAAAAATCTGATCACGCATTCCTTATTCTCACTGTCACAGAAAGCGCGTCTCATGAATGCGTAGCAACGAAAGACGTGCATCCTCTCACGCACTTTTGAAAGAACAAAGCAGCGCGTTGACACGCGTTTAACATGCGCTTTTAGATATGACACGTAAACGTTTACATCAATAATCAAACAGATATACAACTAAGTAAATAAAAATCTTTCTGTGGGCCGAATTATGTTATATGTTTGACAGAAGACTTGCGCTGAACGCGGAGACTTCCGCCACTTAATATGTTCGTGCGGAAACGCACGTATTATGTTCCGCACAGGCGCACACAAAATGCATTCGGCCTTTCGGTGCACGTGTGCACCGTGCCGAAAGCCCTGAACCGAAACGGTCCGGTTCGAATACACGTACCGTTACACCCCTAGTAAATACACACACACATGCATGTGGGTGATTCTCGCGAAATTAGACTTATGAGGTGTCATGAAGCATACAGTTTAAACATATCTTCATGTACTATTTTGCACATGATTTCAAATTACATCATACAAACCAATTTTGTAGTTTTTTTCCACATTTAAGGGGAAACTTTTCATTACCGCAACGTGTCCATGACTGGATTTGGGTTCTTTGACATGGAAATATTTATAATTAAAAAATCTAAAAAATAAAAAGCTTCAGTGCATGTTATACTATAAACATTTACAGTAAAGAAACATGTGGTATTTGGTGATCATTGGTAAATGTAGAGACAATAATAAGGAATATAAATGTGTCCAAGACCAATTTTCTCATCCTCCGCAACAATTTTCAATCATTGTTTAAGCCCTCAAGGAACTAACATTTTCAAAAAAATATAGTTGGAAGGGACATAATTGACAGTGACACTCAAGATGGCTACCAGGTAAGCAGTTCTTATTTTTTCCCTTCAGATAAAAGTTGAAATTTTGTTTGTCATAGTACTTAGACAACTTTTTAGTTCTCATTACCAAAACATGAGTTTGTAAATGCATATATTTAATGTAATATCATGTTGCGGTAATGATTTTTGATAATAATAATCTAAAAAAAAGTAATAATTTTATAGGAAATATTTTTTAAATCCTCTAAAAATAATGGTTATAGTAAGTTCAGACCTTAATCTTATATGTGCAAACAAATTTTGTTATGGACACAAAATTATGCTGGACACCTTCTAATTCTGGATTTCGTGAGAATCACCCATGTATATATTTAAGAAATATTTGCATGTGTATATACATGTTTATATTTATATATAATTAATTTTTTCTTTAAATTATACATGCATGTGTTATTTTTTTATATACATAATTATTCTACACAGTACACCCACATATGTTATGTAAACAAAAACTTCTAATGGTTAACCAGCCCTAATGTGAAGTACAGAAATACTTTGCATGCTTTTCGTCTATTTTGCCTCCTCATTTCTGCCTTTATCTGCCTCTTGTCCTTTCAGGGTTTTAAATTTAATCATTCATCCGCTAGATGCAGTCTGCTAGACTGACGTGTGACATGGGGACTTTTCAGGCAAGATAAAAACGGGTGGAAAACGAAAAAGTCTACAACACGAAAAGCCAAACAATTAAAGCTCCATCAGTGGAAAATGAAGGAGAGATTTTTCCCTACTGTTTATCCTCATTAGCAATCGTGCGGCTGAGACTTTGTCCCCTCTATGAACACATTTCTTTTGTTCACTAAATCTTTTTTCTTTTATTACAATTACAGTGGATAATTTAAAATCCACAATGCAAAACCGTTAAATGCTTAGGGGGAACTGCACATCCTGCAATGTCATTGGTGCGTAGTTTATATTCTGCCCTTGGTAGGAATTGAATCATTATGTAAACACACATATATGAACACACGCTCATACACACCTCTTCCTCCGCCTCTAGCTGGCACCAGATTTAATCAACAGCTACAGTCAATAAGTTTTATCACACAGACGTCCTCTGATAAAACATCAGCATGTGGAGAGACATTATTGACATAATTTTCCCCCAAAATGAATTATGAAAATGACGTGCGAACATCTAATGAAAGAGCGGGTGCGAGCTAATGAATGACAAGACGGCAGTTTGGTATTTTCGAGATGTACTGACTGCAAACAGGTTAAGAATAAATTAAATAATTAATAATTTATATCGTACAGAATTTGAGTCATTTTACAAGGTGGCCCAACGTAATTTTTTTATGAATTCTATCAATGTCAGCTTTCACAAGAACAATTACAAAACATTTAACAAAAATATTTTAACCAATCGTTAAACAAGCCAGATAATACAACATGACTAAAGTGCACATTATTACCATAAAAGCTTTTTTAAAGTCAGGATCCTATGGAATTAACATAATGCGGCAAACGTAACTATATCTATAAAGCCATCAATACCGTTTTAATGACGCCTTCAGGAAATATTCATTATGTTTTTAACTATCAAACTGTGCATAATGGGGGTTATTTTAATAAGTTCTATAAAGAGAAAGAGAGAGAGAGAGAGAGAGAGAGAGAGAGAGAGAGAGGGAGGAAGTATAAACCTGTAGGCCTAAGTGCCTTAAAAAGATATACCACTGCCCTAATCTGCATATGGCTGACAAGAAAATGAGTAACATCTCATCTAAATGTAAATTAAGTGTTTTATGCCTTCAGTAAACAGTTTACGTATCCATGGTCTGTTTTAATTAACCAATTAGAATTTATTACGCGGATTCTAAAGATAAGAGCCATTTCTTTGACTCCACTTTTTTGGTATATTCTTGACAGCTGTCAACAGATAAAGATATAACTGTTTCTCTGGCAAAGGGAATGAATTTGAGTGATCTTGGCATAAAACATGTTTGCTTATAGTTGTATTGAATCTGAAGATGATATGACTGAGATGGATTGAGATCATATTAGAAGCAGCCTGATTTATGTTGACAATAGAGCATAACCCATGCGTGGGAACATAATGCATAGTCCGAAAAGAGTATGGTCATGTGATCCAACCAATCAGTGCGAATAGGTCTGTATATATAGGCATCGCTCATCTCTGTCCCATGACAGTCTATCCAGGATCCCTCCTCCAGCCTATCAGCTTACAGGGGGCAGTCTTGGCCTTATGGTTAAAGGGACATGCACTTTGTTAGAAAATATGCACATTTTCCAGCTCGCCTAGAGTTAAACATTTGATTTTGACAGTTTTGGAATCCATTCAGCTGATCTCCGGGTCTGGCGCTACCACTTTTAGCATAGCTTAGCATAATCCATTGATTCTGATTAGACCATTAGCATTGCGCTCAAAAGTAAACAAAAAGTGTTTTGATATTTTTCTATTTAAAACTTGACTCTTCTGTAGTCACAGCGTGTACTAAAGACTGACTGAAAATTTAAAGTTGCGATTTTCTAGGCCGATATGGCTAGGAACTATACTCTCATTCTGGCGTAATAATATATCACGCAGACGCAATGATATTACGCAGCACCCGAAAATAGTACCCTTGGTAACTTTCAATAACCGGGGACTATTTTCTGGCACTGCGTAACATCATTGTGCCTCCTGCAGCCATGGTATGGCAGCAAATAAAAAATATTAAATAGGAAAAATATTGAAACTCTTTAGTTATTTTTTTGCGCAATGCTAATGGTCTAATCAGATTCAATGGATTGTGCTAAGCTATGCTAAAAGTGGTACTGCCAGACCCGGAGATCGGCTGAATGGATTCCAAAACGGTAAAAATCAAATGTTTAACTCTAGGAGAGCTGAAAAATGAGAATATTTTCCAGAAAAATGAAGTGTCCCTTTAAAGAGTCGGGCTTGTAACCCAAAGGTTGTCGGTTTAGAGTCTCACAGCTGGCAGGTTGCAACTAAGGTGCCCATGAGCAAGGCACGTTTCACCGCATTGCTCCAGTAGGCAGTGACAGCGTGTTCACGACTTGCAATGAGTGCTTTCATATTTGATTACATGTTAATGTGAACTCGTGAAACATATGGAAAATATTGCTGAAACCTGTTATCAACTAATTGTATGAAGATAACAATACTGGCTTAATGCTAAGTACTGTAATTTCTTAAAAAAAAATTAAAATCTGTATTTAATTAATCTATACCTTTTGTTTTCATATGCCAAAAGCCAACCGCAAGGACATTTTATCCTCTGACTGTACATTAAATATCAATTCCATTTTGAAGGTGCTGACTTTTAATGTAATAAAGGAAAGGCTCCAAACGGTGAAAAGTTATCATCTGCTGACAAATGAGCTCATATCACCACAAACCTTTATATTTCCTCATCTTCTTCAACATAAAGAGAAAAGCGTTTGATTAATGATTGGTGGAGCCTCATTTCGAAAACTTTGCTGAAGCATTGGGTCTGAAGTCCTTCATGTGACACGGGTGCTCCGGCTCTCAAAGTCACTTACGTCAAAAGCCAAGAGTGTTGCCAAGAAAGCGCCGCTTCCCTTTTGTCAGTGTATAAGTGGTTAACATCATTTCACTGCAGTGTTGTTTTGCTGAAACAGCAACAGGACATTAATTTGACATTAGCGCTGTAACATCAATTCCTCTCCATTTTCCAACTTGGGTAATGCATTTACTGGAAGCAGATTAATATCTATTCCATAAATCATTCAGAGAATTTGCCGAGCTAGAGACATGAGGGTAATGTCATATATGTTAGCTGATCCTGGTCTCGTGGCTCGATGTCCATTAATCAGTGCCTTGGGGTCCTGGGGGCCAGTCAGAGGGGAAAACCCAGAAACTTATAAAACATCCTGATTATTTATTTATATTGGCTCTGTAACTTCATGTTAATATCCCACGTCTTTTTATTGCTGCCCTTCTCTGCAAAACATCACCCACTCTCGACTATACGCGTCACAAACGTCAGTAGCGTCAACGTTTGAGCATGTGTGTGATTGCTTATTCATTGTCTCAATACCAGCAATAAACATCTCCATGATGATGGATGCCTCAGCTCCTAAAGCAAATTGTAAGCACTGTTGAGTTTTTCTATAGTCTGTTGCTCTGAATCATATTGGCTTATCAGATCACTTTGGAATTTATTCAAAACCGTCTTATGTTTCAGACACAGGATTTGTAAGTTCTTCCTTTGATCTTAAAAGGATAGTTGTCATCCAAAAATGAAAATTCTTTCATCACTTACCCTCATTGTTCTAAACCTGTTTTTTTTTACACTTGATGAACACAAAAGAAGATATTTTGATAAATGATGGTAAGCACACAGTTGACGGTACCCATTGACTTCCATAGTTAGAAAACAAATATTATGGAAGTATTGTGATAAATGATGAAGAAGATATTTGTATAAATGATGCACACAGTTGACGGTACCCATTGAATTCCATCTTATTTGTTTTTCCTACTATGGAAGTCAATGGTTACAATCAGCTGTATGTTGACCATCATTTATCAAAGTAACTTCTTTTGTGTTCTTTGGAAAATAACGATATTTATACAGGTTTAGAACAACATGACGATGAAAAAACGATGATGAACTATCCCTTTAAAGGATTAGTCAATTTCTTAAAAAAAAAAATCCAGATAATTTACTCACCACCATGTCATCCAAAATGTTGATGTCTTTCTTTGTTCAGTCGAGAAGAAATAATGTTTTTTAAGGAAAACATTCCAGGATCTTTCGCATTTTAATGGACTTTAATGGACCCCAACACGTAACAGTATTAATGCAGTTTAAAATTGCAGTTTCAAAGGACGCTAAACCATCCCAAACTAGGCATAAGGGTCTTATCTAGCGAAACGATTGTCATTTTTGACAAAAAAATAATAAAAAAAATGCACTTTTAAACCACAACTTCTCGTCTATCTCCGGTCCTGTGACGCGCCAGCGCAACCTCACGTAATTGCGTAATGCCGTGGAAAGGCCACATGTTATATATATGAAACGCACATTTGCGGACAATTTCAAACAATAAACTGACACAAAGACATAATTTAGTATCATTCGACATACAACAACTCTTTCGTAAACACTGGGGCGTAAACACTGGGGCGTAGTTTTGCATGCATCATCTGTGACTTCTTGACGTGATGACGTATTACATGAGGTCGCGCTGGCGAGTCACATGACCAGGGGAAGACGAGAAGAAGTGGTTTAAAAGTGCATATTTTTATTTTTATTGGAAAAAATTACAATCGTTTCGCTAGATAAGACTCGTTTGGGATCGTTTAGAGTCCTTTTAAACTTTGTTGAAAAAAAACTGTTAAGTTTTGAGGGTTAAGTGTTGGGGTCCATTAAAGTCCATTAAATTGAGAAAGATCCTGGACAGTTTTCCTCAAAAAACATAATTTCTTCTCGACTGAACAAAGAAAGACATCAACATTTTGCATGACATGGTGGTGAGTAAATTATCTGGATTTTATTTAAGAAAATGGACTAATCCTTTAACAGCCAAACTCACAATCAAACATGTGAAAAGACCAGATAGACTAGTACGACAAAAAAAAAACTCTACCATTACAGAATATTTCCAAGACCAAAAAATCTATAAAAAAAAACTCCCCACAGGGAGCCTAGCCACAGGCGAGCGCTGTCCCCGCGAATTGGTTGGCTGTCAAGAATATGAAAGCTGAGACTCATCTGTTGGAGACCCTGAACCTAATCTCCCAGCAAAGAATGATATTGTGCCTGTTCCAGCCATCCTGATTCACTGTCAATCTGGCCCAAAGCTGCTCTCAGCTGCCCACTTGACCTTGTCACAGCAAAAGCACTTTATTTTCATTACATCACCATTCATTCATTCAGTGCCAAACAAAGGCCATTTACTCAAAGCATTCTTCAAAATATCATAACTTGCTTTAATTACAGTTTTCAGCGCGAGGTGCACAGACAAGAGCAGTCACTTTCAAACGAAACGCTCCAATTTTACCCCTTTCCATTTAAAAGGGAGATAATTATCCATTAAAAGCCTCGCTCACACGGACAATAGTCTCTCTGTGCTGCTATATGCCAAAACGGTATGGTTAAACAAAAGACGCTGGCGATGATTTTTGTACAAACATGTTTGATGATAGACGTCCATTGCTCTCTTGGGAATTAAAGGGTGTATCTTATTTCTAGGGGAAACAAAGGACTATCTAGTTGTTGACCATATAAACTGACAATAGCTGTATCTTTCTAAAGGTTTAATTAAATGTCATGTTGACATATTACCAGCTGAGGTGTTGTTTAATTGATTACCTGTTATATTAACTAGATCATGAACAAATCAATCACACGCCTATTTTGTTATGCACTGTTAACTAAACTGTTATTACTCGAGTGCTTTAGTTCAATGCACGATTGCATGATTTTTCTCATTCAACAAGAAATTTTGAGTTGAATCAATTTATTTTACCTTATTTAAATCTCTGGATTTTAACATTTTACCCATCATCCATTGCAGAATGCATAAATTAACTGCTACTGTTGTATGAGTGTTGTTTTGCTGTTTGATGTCTTTATTTATATTACTGTATTGCAGTTGTTTTGTTATCATTGTTGCTTATTACAGTATTATTGTGGTGAAGTCAAGAGCTCATCTTTTCACATTATGGGGTTTGATTACTGTCACCATTGTTAAATGATAAAATAAGACATTAATTAGTATCATTCTACATACAACAACGTCGGAATGGTCCTCTTTCTCCACACTTGTAAACACTGGGGTGGTAGTTTCGCATGTGTCACGCGTGACCTTTCAACGTGATTTCATAATACATGAGGTCGACTCGCACTGGTGTGTCACACGGCTAGTGCAAGGCGAAAAGTTGTGGTTTAAAAGTGCATATTTAACATTTTTCTTGCCGAAAATGACAATAATTTTGCTAGATAAGACCCTTATGCCTCAGTTGGGATCATTTAGAGCTCTTTCATGCTGCGTTAAAACTGCAATTTTAAACTGCATTGAAAATGTAAACTGTTGAGGTTCAATAAAGTCCATTAAATTTTAAAAATTCCTGGAATGTTTTTCTCAAAAAACATAATTTCTTCTCGACTGAACAAAGAAAGTAAATTATCTGGATTTCTTTTTTTTTAAAAAGTGGAGTAATCCTTTTAGTACTGTGGAAAATAAGGAATTGTACATTTAAAATAATACGATTGTGTAAATAGAGTGAACTATCGCTATTATACTGATGCAGTAGAGATGTTTTTTTTAGGTTAAAAAATAGGGCTCAATTTGTTTCAAAAACCGTTCAACAGGCTCCACAAGACGTCAATAGGTCACCAGGATTCGTGGGGATACTTTTGTATTGAATATATCTATTTTTTGAACTCTCAAAAGTTGCGGAAACCTTTTACTTGCATTATATGAATCACAGAGCAATGCGGTTTCTGCCAAATATCTTCTTTATTGTTCTACTGAAGAAAATATGTCACCAGTATATCGAATGGCCTGAAGGTGAGTAATAAAAAAAGGCATTTTTTTATTTTTAGATGAACTATCCCTTTTAAAGGAAAACACCACTGTTTTTCAACATTTTACTATGCTCTTACCTCAACTTAGATGAATTAATAAAAAACTTTGTACAGTGCTAGTGAATGTGTTAGCATTTAGCCTAGCCCCATTGATTCCGTAGGATCCAAACAGGGATGAATTTAGAAGCCACCAAACACTTCCATGTTTTCCCTATTTATAGACTGTTACATGGGTAGTTACACAAGTTAGCGTGGTAGCACAAAATAAAACGTGGCAATTTTCTAAGCAGATAAAAAATGAGAACTATATTGTATACTGCGCATGAGGTTGAAGTGCTGCAAACTTAGTGCTCTTCCGTCACACAATATATTTCTCACATTTTTTCTGCTTAAAAAATGCCACGTTTTATTTTGTGCCCCCGTACTAACTTGTGTAACTACCTATGTAACAATCTATAAATATGGAAAACATGGAAGTGTTTGGTGGCTTCTAAATTCATCTCTGTTTGGATCCTAAAGAATGAATAGAGCTAGGCTATAGTCTTTGTAATCTTTCCTCAAATGCCAAAATATTGTCTCTTAAACACATTTTCTTTTAATGTGATGTAGTAACATGGAGAACATTTTTAACAATAAAATCTCAGTTGAAACAAAGTACTGCAAAAAGTAAAATGCAATCTGAAAAACAGAGTGAAATTACAAACAGCACTTCAAGTGCACTCACCACTTTCGAAGCAGGCATCAAAGATGAGATGTCCTTTTCTGGGCGGTCCGGGGTATCCAGGAGGGGTGACCGTCAGTTTGTTTACATTCCCCACCAATGCTTCCTCTCCCCCTGCTTCATTATCTGCCACAAACAATTTTAATATTAAAACAGCAAATCACAAACAATTACTTTAGCAGGATTTTCACAGTTTATGCATTTGGCAGATATTAAGTGACTTACAGTACATTTATGATATACTGTACATTTTATCAGTGTTCCCTAGAAATATTACTGTATATTTTAAAATATTATATAATACTTCTGTTTCTCAGCAAAATAGTGGTCAAAAATATCCATTTTGTTTTTGTGTGTTAAATGTAGGATTGCCACACAACAATGACAAAAATCCCAACACAAAATTTTAATTATGAGATAAAACAATTAACAGAAACAAACATATCAGTAGTACTGAATGGACAAATCACACCAAGTCAAGTCAGCCATGAACTTCACTATTAAATACAGGCTAACATTTTTATATATAATATCTTATATATTCTAGGCAGTGTGTTTTCTGTCAGATGTGCCTTCTTTCAGCATGCATAATAGTACATATTGAATTAATTTACATATTTTAGACACTAATAATAAATATAAAAATAAGGGTAATGGTCAGGTCTCAGCCACAGTATTTAGAAATGTCCACCTTAACAAGGCTGGGCTACAAACGCACGTGGTGTTGTTTTTCATCATGTATGCAACTTAAGCGAAACATAATCTTAAACAGACGTTTATTGATTATATGACAATATCCCTATTAGAAAGCATCACGCAGATGACGTTTATTACCGTAACAGCTCAGCTAACCTTAGCAAACAGCCACTGTGTTTACAAACACGAGATGCTCATATCATGCACCTAACGGCTAAATGTGATCGCGCTCCGTGGACGCCTGCAGCTTTCTGCGCGCGTCCGTGAACAAAAACCCTTATCGTGACTCTGTGTGAAATGTGTGTGTGATTTTTACACACCAGTGTCGAGATGCTCTCTGCTGTTCTCCTCCATCTTCCGTTTCAAGCAGCCTTGCGACGCCGAAGCAGCGTTGCCAGGCAACGGCGGACTTGACGTAATCAGCAGGTGCGAGGGCGGAAGCGCGCACAGCACCCCCAGCAACCTGGATGTCTCTTCACATTGATCAAAATAACACTGTTTATTCGCACCTAGGTTTATAAAGCGTTAAAATTCAGAAAATGTCATAAACATGTTTATTGGGATAGTATAAACACAAGGACTCATATCAGTTTGAAGCTACACAAGCATTTTCGAGGTTAAATTAGAGTCTGGAATCATCAACTATGTGCACTCCAAATTTATTTCTCGTGTTAATGTTAATATGTTAATATTAAATGTTAATACATCCAGCGACTGAGACTTAGAGACTGTAATGGAAAGCCAATATTTTAATGCATAAAACTTACATCTGTCAGCAACCAATTCCACACTGATGTAGCATTTTAAAATACAATGTATCGTTGAATAGACAAATAAAAAAGTCAGATGTTGCAAATGATCCTAGAAATAAATTTATTAAATTGTAATAAAAGTAATTATTCAGCATAATCAATTTCATTTTTTTTATTTCTGTACAAACAGGGTCTTCACAAGTTAAACTGGCTGTGCAACTACAAAGACTTTTGAAAGAAAAAAGGGATGCACCGGTGGCCGTACACCTGGGAGGGGCACATGCTTATAAAGTTTGAGAACGCGGCTCCTGACTGCTCTCCAGAGGGGCGCAAATTCAAAATGTGTGTTTCGGAGTGTCATGTGTGTTGCTTGTGTCTTCAAAATGTGTGTTTGTTGCGTCATGTGAACCATGTGCATCAGATGTTTTAACAAAATAAGTGCCTGCTGCACACGCATCAAAAGGGTTTATGATAAAAGAGACGCTCACGTTCACAAAATACACTCAAGACACTCCCTTAACAGTAAACTCTGATTACGCATGAGATTATGCGAGTATCTGGCAAACGTGAGCGTCTCTTTTATCATAAACCCTTTAGACGCATCTGCAGCAGGCACTTATTTTGACAAGACACGTGATCCACATCGGTTCACTCGATGCGCCGAACACATATTTTGAAATTAAGAACCACGGGCTACATACATGTTGTGACAAACTTCGCATTGTGCGCCCTTGAAAAAAGAAAACACTGGCCGCCACTGTAAAACAGTACAAAAACTCTGAGCATGAAAAAAATATTTTGTTTAATATGAATGGTCACATAAAGCTCTCTTCCAGGATTGAAGAGGGGGCGAAATGAGCATGTGCAGTAAAGTAATTTCTGATTGGAGAAATAAGCAATGTTGCAACTGACCCGTGTTGCTTTGGTCCATACTTTTATTTCTATATACTACATTTAAAACAACTGCTGTTGACCAAATCCACAATTCAGAAGTGATCTCAACAGTCACAAACTGGGCTCATATTTGCCAAATTTTGCAATTACAGTAAATGTAAATATCATTATTAAAAATTAATGATAATATATTATTAAGATTTTAACAACGCAAGATTTCCTATCAAACCTACCAAAATCCAGATTACCTATATTCTACATTAATTTTAGAAGAAACCTCTGAGGCCAAGTTGATGTATGTTTAAGTCAAGCGTGCCGCACAAGCCCTGAAAAGTGAAGCCAAAACGTCTCGATCGCCCCCCAGTGACTGGTCCCAGTATAGGTCATAAACCCCGCCTCCCCATGTTATTCAATGGGACTTGAGACCAACTAAAAAAATTAATTACACTTCAATTATGTTTTTTCAGAATCTGGTTTCTGTCATTTATTGTAGTTTTTATCACACTGATGTAAATTCAAATGTTTGTTTTTAAAATAAGTTTGTGTTTAGTTATGTAATGATATAAAAACGGTGGTGTCACGTCATGATTGACAGCTGTGATATCGTGTGATATGCACATTCTGCGAGAGCGAGGGCGGGGTTTTGATTTCGCGGCTTCACTTCCTGCTCACTACTGCGCATGACTGGTCCCCAAATCGCTACTGCGCAGACTCAAGACCCAAGATGTCAGCGCCATATCAGGACACTGGCGGCTTCACTTTTCACCAATGGAAGGCAGCGAACAGGCGTCGTCCATCTTTTTTTACAGTCTATGGTTTAAGTATGAAATAACTCCATAGCTATAGTAAAAATTAATGAGAAAGATTAACTGGTATGTTCATTAAAAAAGACACAACCACAAAAAGGCTCTATCGCCCTATTTTAATCTTTTTTAAGGAACATAGAAAACCTTCTGATATAAGATCTCATATACCTGGTGTTTTGATCAAAATCAAATGTTCAGCAATTAATTGGTGTAATCCCAAGTTCTACTCTTTAAACTCAACTCTTAAGTCCTCTACGGCTCCTTTAAGTGTCTCATATTTTAAAATTACAATGTCGCTCACAACCGACACTGGCTGTCTCTCAATTTAGATTGATTTAAGTGTATGGATTCCAGGACAATTGGAGCATAGCCTGTGCCATCATCAACCACAATCAAATCCGACCTCATTCATTTTCCATTAATAGTGCAGGTTTCTGATTAGCCTGCAAATGAACAACCATATGACTTGTGTTTCAGAAGGACACAGGCACAGAGACCCTCAGTTGCTAATTTTCAGGTTATGAGCAGAGCTGCGAATGTCAGGAGCAGATGAAGAGAACGGGGTTCGTCTTTAATAAGACAAAATTGGCAATAATTTTTTTTCTCGCGATCATATTTGATGGCAAACTACAACCAGCAGAGGAACCAGGGTACGTTGATTGTTTTTAAATAATGAGGGATTGTAGACCCTTCAGACTGAAAATTGAATAGCTGTCCTTCATGGTATGTCATTCTCTAACATCTCCAATTATCTGCCTCCATGCCTCCTTGTTTATTTATTGAGACTGTCAATTCGTATTATGAATTGGGCGACAAAAATATAGATAGTTCGAAACGATTCCCATTCTAGTTGTTTTGTGTCTCCAGAGATCTGCGCATGCTCCAGAGTCCATGGAGGAGACACCTGCGTAAGCTGGAGGCAGATATCTGCGAACAAAAAGGAGGAAATAAAATTTCTTCCAGAATGTTAACAGTTATTCCTATGATAATTATGACATGCCTGCAAAGCAGAATTTCTTTTCCTGTCATGCGGTCTGCCAAGTGAACAGATGATTTAATGAACCCATCAATCATAAAATACAAAGCAAAGTACAGTCCACTTCTTGAGCCTCTGATTTTTAATTGGTTCCCATGAGACTCAATGTTTTTCCACATCAAAATAAGTTTTACCACCATTATAACCAACTCTACTGCCAACAATCACACAAGACTAAATACAACGATGGCAAAACTCGACAGACAGTTAGCAATTAAAGATTAGATTTTTGGTCTGGAGGCATTTGAAGAATTTGCTATACAAGGCTGGATTTGCACTGTAGATCTTGATGCACAATTCCGATTCGTTGAATATATCTGTCTTTTGACGACTCGCTTACATCATCTTTTAATAATTAGTGCTGGGCAAAGATTAATCGCGATTAATCGCATACAAAATAAAATTGATTTGTAACATAATATACAAGTGTGTTCTGTGTGTAATTATTATTTATATATAAATACACACACATTCTTGTATGTATTTAAGAAACATTTACATGTGTTTGTATATATATATACTATATAATTTTTTTACATATATATAAATAAAATATTCTGAAACATAAACATGTATGTGTGTGTGTTTAAATATACATAATAATTACACACAGCACACACACACACACATATATTATATATATATGTATATATGTATGTATAAATAAGGCCTGAAAACGATCTGATAATATCAGAATCAATGTTGCTGGGTCATGTCCAAAATTTGTGCCATATGAGAAATAAAAATGTAGTCAC
Source organism: Paramisgurnus dabryanus (assembly GCF_030506205.2). Lineage (NCBI taxonomy): Eukaryota > Metazoa > Chordata > Actinopteri > Cypriniformes > Cobitidae > Paramisgurnus > Paramisgurnus dabryanus. Next base: position 9,145,527 of record NC_133347.1, read on the forward strand.
TTCAAACCAAGGGGCAACTAGTGGTCTAACTAGTCAATTTTGCCCTACATGACAACTGTAAGAGGAGTGACATTTTTGTAACTCATCCTATAAGGCCTTACATTTTTGCATAATTAAGGGTGTGGCCACTTCAGTGTCAGGGGGCATGGTAACAGCAACCAGGCACCTAAGCTCTACCCATGCCCCGCCATTTTTGGCTATCCGCTAGTGATGCATCGTGACCATAGACTGTAAAAAAATATGGACGTAGTTTCCTTGACGTCACCCATTGGTTTTTGGAGATCGTTTTTGAAGCTTAACTCTTTCACCGCCAGCGTTATTAAAAAAAGTTGCCAGCCAGCGTTTTTCATGATTTTCACCAAAGTTTAATGCCTTCCAGAAAATGTTCTTCTTTAAATAAATAAACATACAATATACCAAATGAAAGAACAGACCCTCTGCTTTCAAACAAAAAAAAAACGTTTCATCCTACCTTTAGCGGTTCTTTTGCAATCAGCTTTTGAATATGGGTAGGTTTTTGCAAAAACACCATATTTTGAGCAAAAAGCAGAAATAATTCCATTTTTGTGACGGACTTTTCATAGAGATCCCATTCAGAGCGATCTTTAAAACAGACACGGACATGCAGCAGCTTGCCATAGGGCAATACTTCCGTGTTTAAAAAGTTGCGGAAGGGCGCCACCTGGTGGATAATAGCGGTATTGCGGAAAGACGGAAAATCTCGTCATTGGCGGGGAAGCGTTTTCTCTTAATTGACGAGATATCTCGTCAATGGCGGGGAAAGAGTTAAAGTAGGCGTGCCTGCCGTCGCCATCTTGGCCGCGCGTCATCATGAATCACTCGCGGATAACCGAAAATGGATAAAGAGGCAGGACATGGGTGAAGCTGAGGTGGCTGGTTGCTCAAACCATGCCCGCCTAGCTCAATTCTAGTAACAGCAGTGGCAGTTCACCCCACACTCAAGTGGCCACACCCTTAATTATGCAAATGTTTTAAGGCTTGATATCATTTAATCGTTACAAAAAAATCACCCTCTCAAAGTTGTCATGAAGGAAAAAATTTAGCTGTATAGACCAAAAACACTTTTTGTACCAGGCTGTAAACATATTTTCTACTGTAAAGTTAGCCATTTTAACATGGGGGTCTACGGAATTGACGCCAGCCTCAAGCAGCCTGTCGATGAATTGCAGTTTAAGTCACTTCCGTATTGGCTTCATCAGAGAGATCGGAAGGTTGCCCCTTAGTTGTGACGCGCTGTCAAGATGGCGATGTCAGGCCCTGCCAACTATTGGCCTTGAAAAAAAGCTCTTCCCAAACCCTTGGGTGACATCACGGACACTACGTCCATATTTTTTACAGTCTATGCAGTGTAAATGCAGCCTAAGACAAGGCATCCTGAGTCTTTGTGAATGGGCTGTGCTTTGCTCTGTCCAGTGTGCTCTGCGTGTTTTTGGTAAAACAGGGAAACCCTTTTTGGTTAGACCATGTTGGGATTCCAGTCCCTTGCAGTGAATGGCAGGTCATCTGCATGGCGCAGACAGCACACAGGAAAGAGACAGACTCTGAACGGGCTTTATGAAGACACATAGAATCACTATGGAGACAGCAATCAGAATCCCCTGGCACCCGAATGGACAGAAGAGAGGGGAATGAGCGGCAGCTGACTCTAGAATCAAGCAGTAGACTCATGATTCAAGTGACATCCCAGCCCAGTGAATGAGCCACATGTAAACACACGCAGTCTCCCGAGTGCCCTGTTGTATAAAATCTCGAATGCTCCACAAACCGCGGTACCTGGGAAATGGAAAATTCACTGTGAACATGATTACAGTAAGAGTGAGACAACTGTGTTGTTTACATGATCCCTAAGTAGTGTGCAACACACTGAGTGGATTTCATAATCTGATAACATTTGCCTGTAACGATATTATTCTAAATGGATTTAGCATTAAAAGTTACAATGTAGACACTGTGGGGGGAACAAACTATTTTTATAATTGCATTAACCAAA
>NC_133347.1:9147737-9327737 GCF_030506205.2 Paramisgurnus dabryanus
TGTTAGGTATCAAAAAGGATTACACACGTACTTACACACACCCGCTCTGACGTATAAACGCAGGCTTCTCTCTCTCTCTCTCTGTCTTTCTTTATCTATCCATTTTCTTTTGCTGTTGGCTTTAGTCCACCTGAACAGATGGGTTGATGTCAATAGGCTGCTATTAACTGGGCACACGCCTCTCAAGGGACCTGAAGATCAGATCATACTGTACTGTAAATGAAGTTGAAAAAAGAGGAAAAGAAGTAACGGCTCATTTTATTGCACTCATACCCACTTTCAGCTAACCTAGCTTTTCACACTTGAAAATCTCTAGCAACAAAACAGGTTGAAAATGACTTCATGTCTGCTTTGTGTGTTTTTTCTTTGACAGAAAGAGGAGTGCCACAGGGATGACGTAGGCCAACCAAGTTAGTGGGATGCTGAAAAGCTCATTAATTTTCCCCATAAAGTGGAATATCGCAAAAAATACGCTCTGTGTTTAACAAAAGACACTTTTAAGTTTTGTCCAACAACAACGACCTTCACAGATAAAAGTAACATTATGAATTTTAAAGTCTAAATGCGTTTACTACAAATATAAAGCTAACCTTTAGTCTACCAGCGAACTACACCACAGTCTCTCGACATCCCAACGTCATTACCACCAAGCTTTTGAGAACTCTTTCAAACTTTATTAAACACATTTAAAAACATGTTTCCTGATAAGAAAATTAATTTTTGTTGGGAACTGTGCCCGATTGTGCCCACACTGTAAAAAAATTCCGTAGAAATTACAATGTTATTGCAGCTGGGTTGCCGGTTATTTTAAATTTATGCTATTTACTGGCAAGAGTTTGTTCAAAGTTAAATAAATTTTAAATATTAACAAGTCTTTATCTTTATAGAATAAAACTATACAATAATAGCCTCATGCAAAGCATTCTGTGAACCACAAATCATCATCAACCTTTTTCTGTTTTTTGCTTCAGATTTTGTTTCCCAGAATGTTTTGCTTGATGCTGCTTTTTTAGTTTTACTCTGTAAAGACAAAGACTTGTAAATGTTTAATGTTCATTTAACTTTGAACAAAATGTTGCCAGTAAAAAACATAAATTTAAATCTACGGTAAATTACCGGCAACCCAGCTGAAATTTCTACGGAATTTTTTTACAGTGCATGTTGAATTGTTTTTGGGATCTTCATGTGTGACGTTTAAAGTCCCAAACAAAGTCTGTAGTCCCATGTAGCAACTTGTTAGCAACCGCCCTTTTAACGACAATTTAATTTTATTACTGGTGTGTTTTATGTTTTACAATAAAACATGAAAATATCTTCCGCTTAAGATCTTATTTAAGGAGTTTAACAAAAAACGTTTAATTAGCTGCAACTGTTAAAACATGAAGCTGTGATATGCTTGTGTTCTGTTAACAACAAAGCATATTTTCTATTGACAAAAAAATATCCAATATTAATGTTTGTATTTAAACAATTAATATTTAATTGTTCAACCCAAAAAGCACAATGAATTAAGATGTTAAACCAGATGTGATTAATTCCATCCTCTTCTTAATTACAGCTTTTAACATTGACATTTAAAACATTGAATCGTGTGAAAGTCTAATGTTGTATGCGTAATGACCAGTGTTGGGAGTAACGCATTACAAAATATAATATATTACAGTAATATATTAGTTTTTGCAGTAACGCAGTAATATAACGCATTACTAATCAAATTTTGGTAATATTTTACTCGTTACAGTCTTAGTAACGCGCACGTTACAACAATGCATTTCAAAAATAGACCGTGTTATTTTTATTTTTTTATTTTTGACCAATGCGCGCGACCAGCATCAACACAGGAAAAATCTGCGGGTAAAATAGGCTGCGTCCCAAACCGCATACTTCCATACTATATAGTAGGCGAAAAGCACTACTTCTCGTACTCTTTGCCTACTATATAGAATGGAAGTAGGCGGTTTGGGACGCAGCGTATGGCCGTTTCCAGGTGCTGTATGCAGCATGTTCATTTTTACTTTAATTTTGTATTTAAAATGCGATTTGAACGCGGTGCGCGTTAAATATAGACGCGTTTCTTAAAGAGCCGAATCTGGGAAGTCCGCGGCCGTATAAGCATTGACTAAAGTGGTCGCAATCAGGTCCGGTAGCGTCGCACACGCATAATACTGCGAATGAGAGCACTAAGTAAAAGCAACAGAAAGTTTCTAACGTTATCGGTCTCCCATGCTGCTTGAACCTCAGAAGTAAAGAGACTTTTAGAAATCTTGCCAGTAAAATCCATTTCACCACACCAGCAATGACAAGGTAAGCTAACGTTGCTATGGTTACAGTCCATATACATAATAGATTGCTAGGCTATTCCTATGCTATCTACAGTTTTATTACAAACAGCAACCTAAACTACAACATAACATTAATGTAGACTTAAACATGGTTATTTAAATAGTACATTTAAACATCACTGGTTAAAGTTTTTACCAGCCTTTGTATGGGAACGTATATTCATTGTTTGGCAAAAAGCAGTGTTCCTCTGTTTGTCTATGTTTTATATGTTAGTCTACATGTAATCCTTATATTGTACTGAAATGAGCTGTATTTCTTGAGGCCTGATCCTCCAATAGCACTTTTTGATAAGTTGTGTCAACCCAGTGCATGCCAGGTTTGTGCTGTGAATCTGAATCAAAAGTGAAGAATAGAAATGAAAAGAGGTTGCGTGTCTTGCCATGTTATTAGTCTATAGGTTGCATTATAGTGGGCTCTAGCTCTATTGTGTTTGGTATGTCTACCATCATTTACCAGACTTTTACCAGATCATTTGTCCATGTTTATGATTCTGACAGTGATTGTTACTGTATTTTGCCATAAGTCTTCACAGTGCCTATTCAAAGCTCGAGGGCCAACACATAACTTCTAGATTTATAAGCATCGATAAACTACATTTTAATATTTTATATTTTATTTGCCACGTCATACTTCTGTTATTTTGATGAAAGTAACTCAAAAGTAACGCAAAAGTAGTGTAACTCATTACAGTTCAGAGACAGTAATATTGTAATGTAACTAATTACTTTCAAATGACAGTAATTTGTAATATATAATGTATTACGCTTTGGAAGTAACTAGCCCAACACTGGTAATGACTGTATTTTTAAATAGTAAGATTACAGTGTTACATAGTCACTGTCTGATGGCAATACATCTGTGAGTCTACAGTATGACTAAATCAATAACAATGACCTCATATATGGTCATACTTTCTTTTATATGGGAAAAGAAAACAAAATTACAAAGGAATAATTTTAGCCTTTAAAGCCAAGAACATGAGTCACCAAAGTCACTCACTAAAAATAGATATTTAAAGTAAACCCCCTAAAAGACTTATAACAAAAGCAATGCTATAACGGGAGCTTGAAACATTGTTTACATGAAAACATGGCTTTATATAAAGACCTAAACACGTATTTGTTGTGATGGGAATCAGGTTGCCTATTATTCCATGGAAATCTTTAACAGAATTAAAGTTATTGGTTGTTTCTACCTTGGTTTTGGCTGGTATGTGGGAGTCAGTGTTCAAGTTTCATAATCAAAAAATAATTGTATTACATTCTAACTTTTGAAACTATGTCTGATGAATCATAACAATTACACCTTAACACAATTCAAACACAGTGCGATGTTACAACACAAAACCTGCCTGTTCAATTTGTTAAACAGGCTTTATAGCCATTCCTACAGTGGTCCCAAATCATATTTGGACACTTAAACAACATAAAAAATCATGAGCATCATTGCATTCGATAGCAAGATATCAAACCAAATGGCATTTGAAAACAAATGTGACCCTGGAACACAAAACCATTTACAAAGGTCAAATTTTTTGAAATTTAGATTTTTTACATCATCACAAAGCTGAATAAATAAGCTTTCCATTGATGTACAGTATGGTTTGTAAGTATAGGACACTATTTGGCTGAGATACAACTATTTGAAAAACTGGAATTTGAAGGTGCAAAAAAATCTATATTGAGAAAATAACCTTTAAAGTTGTCCAAATGAAGTGCTTACCAACACAAATTACTAATGATAAATACATTTTTATATATTTTTACGATAGGAAATTTACAAAATACATATGGAACATGATTTTTACTTAATATCCTAATTGGCATAAAATGCATACATGTTGACTATTGCTAGAAATATTCCCATACAAATGGTTTTTCGAATGATTTTGTGGTCTTTAATTCAGACCCACCTTCACTTTTTAAGCTATATTTCCAATTATCTGGTCCCAAGGTACAGTAAATATACTTAATGTATGAAATGACCTACTCTCAAATAAAAAATAATTTTGAGGATATCAAAATTCTAATTAAGTTTAAAATAAATGCATGCTTAATTTATGTAAAAAAAAATACTTAGTATGTTGTTGTCTAAGGGGCCAGTCACACCAAAAGCGTTTATGGCAGTTGCAGGCGCCTTTTTTAAATGATATTCTATGGGCAGGGAGCGTTTGCGCGCTGTTTGTGCACTCTGAGAGCCTTGCGTTTTTTGCCGCCGGCGCAGTACGCGCCTTTGAAGGAACGCTGAGTGCGAAGAAGTGCCCGACATCATTCGCATCTTTGCATTGTCCAATCGAATGAGCGGAGAGGCGGGCCTTACGTTGTTGTGAGGGATGTTTACAGTTGCTTTGAAGAACCGGACTCCACTCGCTCACTTTCTCCTGCGTGTTTGTGCACCTCTCATCCTCAAACAAGGTCAGAGCAAGCGCCCTCTTTTTAAAGTCTCTGCTAATATGACAGTTAACAGCAAAAGAGCGCTCACTCTTCAATATTTGATTTGACAAGACAGCTGACTCGGTGGTTGCTAAGCAATATAAAAAGCCGCGTCGCACTGCTCTTTTTTAAAAGAGGCAGTGCGTCGCGCCTTGCGGTTCGAAGCGTTTAAAGCGCGGTTGGTGTGATTAGCCCCTTATGCAGCGGTTCTCAATCTTTTCAGCGTGCGACCCCCCTTGTGTACGGTGCATCCCTTCATGGCCCCCCAAAGAAAATTTATGACATAAAATATTCCAAAACTTACAATTTAAATTAAACAAAATAAATTATTCAATGAATGTAGTGCTGTTAGTTAGTAGCCTTATGTTTATTTAATTACACATAATTCATGATAAATGAATGTATTTTATAAAATGTCATTAAAATGCCCCCCTGGCACCATCTCAGGGCCCCCGGCTTGAGAACCACTGTACTGTATATGAAGACTCTTACATTCTCCGGGAACGATACGCTGACATATCTGCAGGGGTTTTCTAAGGCAAGGTGCCATTGGTCAAAATTTTCTTAATGCAATTGGTCTATCAATCAGCCTTGTCCCATGCATCAAACGTGGCTGTCATAATGCCATGGCTGCACAGGAGGAGGCGAGAGAGGGGAGAATGGAGGTGAGAGGGTGCCAAGTCGTTCATGTGTACCCCGCGAGCAGTAGAGGAGCCGTGAAGCCAAACAGAGAGGAAAGGATGAGCCAGGAAAGGCAGATGTGACTGTGTCATGTCTGTTATGAACAGTCTTCCCACCTTGTGGTAACATAGTGAACTGTAGCTGCAGGATAGCATGCTCGAGAAAGAGAGAGAGAGTGTAGAGAGTGGGGTGGGGGGTAGTAAGGAGAGAAAGAGTGAGGAAGGGAGGGAGCAAGGATGGAGAGAAAAAGGGTGAGGGATGGAGAAAGAGAGAGAGAGAGTTTAAACTAAGAGCTATGTTTTGGGATGGACTAATCTGCTACAGAGCAGTGTGAGGATCGGAGCGCATTGTGTGAGCGAGTGTGTGGAGGACAGATAAGGAAAGAAGCCCGGCAGACCGACTGCTTGTTTTAATGTGCTGACTCTGGGGAGCTAAAATAAAAAAATATTGACTCTTCAGTCGTGTGCCGTGAGCCAGGGCACTAGCGCCACATTTAACAGAGGTGCACCAGAAAACAAGGGCGCAAGAGAAGAGAGAAAACACATCCAACCAGACAGCACATATAGAGGATTTCTCCATCCTTTTCTTCTTTTTTTTAATCGGTTTCTTTTTCGTTCTTTTTTTCTCGGGACCGATTCCCATTTCCAGTAGAGCGAAAAGGAGCCGTAGAGCTACGTGAGCACACACAGAAAAGCCAACACAAAACAAAACAAAAACGAGACGGGCGACAAGAAACACCAACAAGAAGATGTTTGAAATCAGCCGAACACTGAACGCTGCTTTGTTGAGCAATGAGGTAAAGGACTTGGATATTTCTTCTTCAGTCACCTCACTTCTCTAAGTGTCTGTTCATCATTTCGTCGTGTGTGACGTTTCTGTGTGTTTTATCAATGTGCCCGTGCTTCTATATGTTGCGGCTGACAGAGGTTTAAATGAATGTGCAGGGACGAAGCGTTTAGGTCCAGTTAAGCGTTTCGCTAGCTGAAGGCAGAACCTCTCTGCTCTATGGGCGTACTGTAATGGATGAGAGACTAGACTCGCTCTCTCTCCTTCTCCCACGCACAATCATTTCATTTTCTCATTTACTCAAAGCAAGATAGCTGTAACTGCTGAGCTTGCTTGATGACTTGCCCATCTGGGGCTCACACCGACTGCGTGCGTGTTTGCGTGCGTGTGTGTGTGTGTGTGTGTAGCACGAATCGAATGTAAACGTAAGCACACGGCGCTCTATCATCGTGGCAGTCTAGCTATCGCTTTCCCTCCACTTTTTGCTTTTCTTTAGCCTGTATATTTCCTTACCACCCTGGCTAGAATTCTGTTCTTTTCCTCTTTTCTTTCTGTTTCCCTGTAAACCTCGTGAGCAGTGTCTGAAGATGATGGTAAGGTGTTCACAGAACTCGGCAGTAGCCCAGGCGGAAGGCTCGTTCCCGGGCATGGGCTCGCTGCTTTTCCCCCGAGATTCGTCCAGCCAACTGGGGGCCAGGGAGCTGGGGGTAAGAGGATAGATAGATTTGTTAGATAAATGAAAGAGAAAATAGACGTAGCACAGTATAGTAACTTAATTTAGGTGAATGTGTGCAGCCCTACGGGCGAATGTTTTCATGCATCATTGTGTGATGATGTGGCCGCCTGCTTTGACTAGATCTTTCTATCAGTTATAGAGATAGAATGAGAGGAAAAAGCAGGTTGTGTAAGTCCATTGCTTGTATTGTACTGCTCGAAATGTGTTGTGTGGCTACTTGTGTACTGATGCCTGAAATTGAAAGTGTGGCGCGTATGTTTGTGTGTGCGTGCTTATATTCCTTAAGTCAGTGTTTTAAAGTTGAGTATCAAAGGGAACAGGTTTTATTGTGTTTGTAAATTTATAAATAACTTTGTAAATGTTCGCGCCTCAGTACAAAACTCTTTGGAAACGTCAAAGGCATGATCATGTTTTATTGTGGATCGAGTGTCTTGTAATACACATTCGGATTTATTGTATTTTTTCTATAGGAAACATTTACAGGACATCAAAAGCTATTTAATTCCTGTACTACTGATAGGTGGTAATGTTGTGATATGCCATTTTATAAAATACAACTTATTATATTAATTTTTATGCTCCAACCGTCACACTACATATGAAAAGCGTTATACTGTAAAAAAAATGGATGGATGTGTACATCTTACAATCTCTAAACAAGGTTTAATATTGAATTGATAGATCGGTGAGACATTCATATACAGCAAAAATCTAAACATCTTCACTTAAGTGTGAAACATTCTCATTCATTTATTTCTGATCTTCTACGACTGTCGTAAAGGTTATAGAGATGAGTGCATGGGAAAGCCCTGGCTGGCTGACTTTCTGGCTGGTGCTGTAAGCGTCGGTCGGTTAAGAATAAATCCCTGACTTGGTGCATTAAATCGACACAAAACTGTGGGTGTCTAATCTGTGATGGGCTCTCGTTCCTCGTCTCCACAAAACAGGATCAGCCTGCCTGCCTGGAGCCGAACCACATTCTCACACAAATCAGACTCATAGTGACAGCACAGGAGCTCCTCTGCCAGGGCACAAACACACACACGCGAAAACCAAACGTGCACACACATTGCGATCGCATTTTGGATGGGTGTTCATAAGCAGAGACAGCAGATTTTTAAACCTTTCCGAGGTGCATACACGCATTTCTCTTAAAATCCCTGGCAGCTCGGGGATTTTGAAACATTTTGATTATTCATCCTGGTTAGCTCTGAAAAGATAAAGTAAAAGCAGGCAGGTTTAGTCACAACCGCAATATTTTAATTTGAACTACATAGCGGTTTAACGAAAATCTGGGATAGTGTGATTCAGCAATCAGTTACTATTTGGCCTAGTAATGTAAAAAGGCTATACGACAAATTAATACGCAATGAGCGATATGAATGTGGTGCAAGCTGCTGGGAACTATGAAAATTTTTATTAAGAATGTTATTTATTTTTAACAATTTAATGTTTTTGAAAGATAAACATGCTTGGTCTCCTTCACTCTCAGACTGTCAACAAACCCTGATTTTGTTGATGTTATGATGTTTAAATGTTTGGTTTACACGTTTAATGTAAAAGATAAAAATTAACTAAATAAAACTATGAGCTTTTCTTCCTTAATTTTATAATATAGTGCTGTTCATTATACAAAATATCAGATTTTATGCAAAACAATATTTACCCATACCATTGTCAACGAGTAAAAATTAAATAACAAATTGTTAGTTTTGGGTCACGAAAATATTTCAGTTTTTAATAGAAGTACCAACTGTTTAATACAATGGTTGCAATCTTGTACTGCTGGCCTGTTCAAAAATCTTTTTTTTTGTCTCGCATTCATCCGTAAATACACAACTCGCATTTCAGATTGTAATTAACCAGGTTAAAGCAGAGCATCGTTACAGTGATTAATGGTGCCTTCATTAACTGAAGCCAGATCATTTGCATACATTAAATCATTGTACAGACAAGAGGTAGAGGTCTGTGTGTGTATGCCTTTTAGGGAGATTTTTTATTTTAATGTGCATTAGGTTTCTCTCAGACATCTTGCTGGAGAAAATGACTAGAACGTTCCATTTGAATGAAGCTTTTTCAATTATTTTCCATACGCACGGTATGGAATTAATATATCACAATAATGACTGCGTTTTATGATTAAGTAAATCAATCAAGCAAAACTAAATCCGTAAGCATTTTTAACAAACATCAACTGACATTAAAAGCCAAGCGTAATCATTACAAGCAATAGATCATTAAATCTGACATAATTTACTAAAGGTTATCAGAGCGCTTTAACGTTTCTTTTTCTTTTTCTTTTTTGCAAAGTAGCAGGACACAGTAGTTGTGTTTGACTGTTGTGTCATGCCAAGCACTCTCATGGGTTCTCAAACATCCAAAAGACATTGAACTGATTTCTAATCACGGTTAATAACCGTAGCATTTTTTTTTTTAATTAAGCATGACACATTGCCACTCGAGATACTGCGCTAAGCAGGATACGGTACGATTTCCAATTACAGAACATTTTCAGCATTCAGCACAAATGATGAAAGACTGAAATATCACAAAAGCGCAATCACAGGAAAAACGGCACGTTCAAATGAAAACTTGTGTGACTCGCCATAAGGTTACGGATATTAATCCGTACACATGCAGATTCGCTGGATAGAAAATCAGCTTCTGATTGGCGCTGATGTGCTAGCGTGCACACTCCAGAAGTTCAGGGGTTACAGCTGCTCTACCGTATCACAAACGGCTGCGTGTTGGTTTCCAACTTGATTTTCGACCATTTTTTGAAGACTACATTTACTCCTAAATTCGTTAGAGGGAGCTGAGAAACAAACATAGATGAGGGGGAGAGAAAAGGGAATTGAGGAGCGATTGGCAAATGTCTGTTGGCAGTACGAGAGATAGGCAGGGTCATCTCTATTTCACAACAATGATTAGCTCTGCCCATCTGCTGGCTCGACAGGCTCCTCCTGCTGTGATTGCAGTGTCCTCTGTTCAATGTAGCCCTGGAAATTAGTTCATTTGTGCTGCTCAACCCCAGTCTAACTGTACCGAGAACAGGTGCTGCATTCTACCCCCGCACAAAGCCGTAGCGTGTGTGTAAGCGTGAATTCTGCACAAGAGCAGCCGAGCGGCGACTGAAGCAGACTCATCAACTGTGAAAAGATTCACATCTCTCAACACAATAGCGCTAGATTGCAGTGGATCAACTTCCTGTACAGAAATAAGAACCCTTTTCTCCTTCTAGTAGAACGTCTCTGCCTTGCCAAGTTATTAGCGTTCACCCTAGAATACAGGCGCCAGTACCTTTTTACCTCTGTGTATATTTAGCCTGGCACAAAAGGTACAGTGCTAAACCAAATATGACACTAGCGTTTCATTTTCATTGCTGAGAATTGAAAGCGTTTCCCATCAATATTCCGCTTCGATTTACATTCCGACACTTCCGTATAGGACAGACCGTAATTCGTTTCCTGGAGCCCTGCGGCTTTATCATCTGTAGCATTGGGGGCGGCCGCTATTCTCATGGTGCTTCGCCATTTTGGAAGGAAGGGCACAACAATAAACTGTTTAACCTGCAGGTCACTCAGCGGTCACACTCATATACGACATTCTTGAGAAAATTTGCCACTTTGTGCAGAGCGAACTTGTGTGAGTGCATGTGTAAATTACACAAGTGCAGAAACTGCGAATGCTACCATGCACTAGAGATAGAGTACCACCTGTTTTTAATAGACATACGCCAAATGCTGCACAGGATAGCATCCAAATATTGCTTGAGCATTATGGTGACAGTCTGTGCTCATATGTATTGTCAGTAGATGTGATATTGAACTGAGGAACACATGCGCAAATTCAATAAAATAGGAAGTGGGAGTGAATGCGTCTTTTTGACAAACAACAATCACACAACTTGGTTGTGTGCTGCATTTGGGTCGAACTAGTAAGGGCTACCTGAGCCATAATAGACATGGGACCATCCTTTGTATCATGCATTACCGCAAGCAATCTGGCTATAAGGAAATATACGCCTATTTTGTAGTATTAGCGTGTAAAGCAGGGACAGACAACGAGGGCACTTATTAGGAAACAATAATGTATCAACATGCAATCTTGAGAATGATCTGATCACATGTTTGCAGTGTCTGTGTCTTCTGTGTGTGTGCGTTTGTGCATGGGTCGGGTCCGAATGGATAGTAAAACCCTGAAATAGCTACAACCTGTGTGTTTATGTGTACATTCGCACAAGGCCAAAAGCTAAATAAAATTATCCACACTCATGTAAACACATATATGCTTCAGGACACTGGTGCATGAGCAAGAGATTTAGCGTAAATGAAAAAAACGCTCCACTGGGCACCATCACCAATGAGGCGAGGAGCAGGTGTATCCAGCCAGGCAGAGAGAGAACCAGGGCAGCCTGCCTCAGCTGAGTCTCAGCCCCACCAGAGCTCCTCTCGCCTGGGAGGACAGGTGACATCTGGCCCCTATGCCTATGTAGTGGAAGACACGTCCCTCCAGGGACCTCAGACTCACTTCTGAATCTATGAGCCCTATGTCGCTATGGAAGGGTTTGATTTTTCTCACTGCCTTTACTTTTTGATGATTTCACGTGGACTGGGTGTTGATGAAGAAAAAAGCAGATTGGAGGTCGTAAGAGGCTCTCGCCTTTTCCTCTTTGAAAAGAAAGTCAGCGAAGACAGGGGTCAGCATGAGTGATACAGGCACCATGACCTGGAAGTAAAAAGCCTGTGATTTCAGTGGCAGGGGGCGAGTTCTGCCGATGATGGTCCCAGAAGAAAAACAGGCTCACGTACAGAATAAAGGTCTAGCCTTTATTTGGAGTTTCAGGGATGTGATTTCTGCACAGAAAATGAACATCAAAACATAGGATTCGGTGAACAGCGAAAGCTTTGTGTTTCAATTGAGACTATATAAGTAAAACCATGAAAAGATACAAAATAGAGAAAAAGCAGGAAAGGCAAAAAAAATTACAAAGGAAGAGTAATTTTCAGGGCTGAGCCAGCACTTTGTTACTGAGAATGCACACTAAAACTGTCTGTATTTTCAAAAGCAGAAATAGTTCATGTTTATTTCAATAGACAATAGTGCTGTTGTACTTTTCCAGAAAAGGGAATTTGAATGATTCAGTTCTCGCAAGCACATTTACGTGTATTTCAGGAATGATGATGGAGTGATTTTAAAAGAGAAACGTTAAGTGCTTACGCAGGAATGTGTGTTAAGTGCACGAATGCTCGGCTGTCTGGTTTATCCTGCTTTGCTTAAGTACTGTAATTAATGGTTTTGTTAATTGAACAGGAATTGCAAAGGCGCTGTTGTGTAAAAAGCAGTACGGGTACTTCATCAATTTCACTCTCCTCTTTCTTTCTTTTATTTTGCGTCCATGTTACTTCTATGGCTCAAATACAGCCCCGAAGGCAAAAACAGTTGTTGAATTATACATGCTACTATCATTTTAGTGTAATCTTCTAAGATGAACATGATCCGTAGCCGTTTCATTCTTCACACCAGGAGCATGAACGCACTGACCACTAAGAGAAGAGATTATCCTTCTTTAACCAAGCTAACAAAAACAAGCTGTCATTCCACGAAAAGAAGCCGCATTTCTTTCAGACACAGTCGATCCAAAATGTTGGATTATACTCTAAACACATTAGCAAAAGCAGTCACACACAGACTGGTTGTTATTAAAAAAGTCCAATCATCCATTAGATTTGGGCGGCCATTTTATAGTAGGATTAGCCGCGTTGCTATGACACGCAGGCTGTTTCTAAAGTGATAAATGTGCTCTCTGCCTGAATGATAGCCTGTGCCCAAAAGCTGACACGTTGACGAACTGCGCTGTTTCCCCGAATTGATAGTTTCTGAACCCATACATTTCATTGATTCGTTAATTGTTCGGGGGAGTTGGAGGCGCCTGACTGTCATGAATAAATGATGGATGCCTGGCATGTGTGCATTACTGAGGAAGACCTTTGAGGCGTGGTGTTGCTTCCTCTGAGACGCCAACCGTCCTCTTCACAGCCCCGAGGAGCCGCTGGTCCCCGTTAGCTTCCCCTTGCATTAATAATGCATTCACTCTAACAGCAGTGTTCAGCATTAAATGTTCTGCCATGAAGCTTGTTCAAAAACATCAATACAAACTCACTAAAATAACCCCATTTCGGGCAGAGCGTAAAAAGAAGTTGCATATGCTAATTGCATCTTAAGGCATTCCTTCTGTCTACAACTAGCGGCTCTTGTATCTTTTTCTTTCTGCAAATCTATTCCTCCCTCTCTTCTTGCTCTCTTGCTCCTGTTCTGGCTAAGTAAGTCACCATGAATTCTGGAAGACAGCAAGGATGGAGGGAGTGGTACAGAAATACTGACGTTGCTTTTCCCAGGGCTAAGAAAGACACATTGATGGAGTATCTACAAACAAGGAAAGATATGTGGGGGAACAGGAGGAATGAGGGAAGGAAAGAAGAGAGATCGATGGTATATTTCTGGGTGATTTTACCCCGGAGATATGAGTTGTACTTATAATAACAATGAGCCAAAATTGACTGACTTTTGCAGATAACTCATAGTAAACTCTCAAGAAAAGAATCAAATTATGTTGGTGAGGAAAACGAAACACTATTATTCCAAAAAACAGCATCGATAACAATAACTTTTGAAGAGGCGAGCCTGTAGTTAGACAGCTTAAAATTCAAGTAAGAAATTCTAGTGATTTTATGTTAAAGCATAAATGATTAGGCGCCAAAAGACAATTTTTAAAATTCAATAAAGACTTATTGAAATGCACAGTGAGTATTTATTGTTGCTCTGCAATAAATAGTCTAATAAAAGCTACATTCATCTTGTGGTTGCTCTTAGCAAAACCAGGCCTGGTCAACATACAGTAGTAAATGTAGCTCCTCTTCTCTGAAGGGAAGCACTGATTAAAGACCAGGCCAGATGGACCACAGCGGTCTTCCTCATCGTGATCGAGAGCTCCAACTGCGATCAAACACAGCAAAGACCACCCTACAGCCAAGCGTCATACTGCAAGACTCGATCTCCACCATCACTCGGTCTCCCTCCAGCCAAGTGCCATCGACCACATAACAAGCAAATGAGATGGAAAGAATCATCAGTGATGTTCAGATGATCAGAAAGGAGCTCAATGTCACCTTTGTTTGAAACAGGCCGCGAGGAAAGTCTCACACCGGGTTCCAGATTTGCTCAGAGGTTCAATAGCACCACATTTATCTTATTTCCCTCTATATAATGAGGGTGTTTCTTAATGGTGCAAGTAAAAGTCAGCATAACTATTTGGTAGTATTTCAACCATGACAAACACTGATGACCCCATATTTTATATGGACAATATTGATCACAGCAAAAAGATTCCCATTTTCTTTAAAGTTGCCTGACTATGCAGAACAACTCAGGTTTTCTCATATCTTAACATGGCGGGCTCCGTCTGGGTGAGCCGAGCCTGAGCTCAGCAGCCTGACACATGCAGTGCTGCCTGGCGGTGAAGCCGCCATAAAGAGTTGATGTGGTGTCGAGGTTCTCTTTTGAGAAGGTGACAGGAACAGGAATTGGACTGGGTGATACTCATGTCCTCTGACAGAGGGAGATATTTGCTTCAGAGGGAGGAAAATTCCCCCCTTAAACCCAAAGCGAATGAGAATTGTGACAATTGGGATATGTCAAATAAAAAATAGAATTTGACGTAAGGAGAAAGAAAATAAATTATTGTCTCTTCAAAAAATCGTAATTGAACAGATAAAGCATTTTTGGAAAACATTTCAGGGTTCTTTATATGCAATAGTTACGTTTTAAAAGTCTTGCATTGAAACATTATAGGAACTCATTGAATGCTTTCAGTTAAACTATGCACTTTTTACAATATTAAAAACAAATCTATTTTATTATTAATACTTAGTGTTGTGTATGTACTTTATATAGTCTAATACTAAAAGTCTAAGAATGGGAGAAAGTAAAATGCTTTCGGAGAACAATTTAACTTTTTAAACAAGGCACCAAATGAGATGTGCAATTTTTAACACAACTGAGCTGACAGTTTGCAGGGATCTACACTTCGGTGTCTTTAAATAAACCTGTTATTATTCAGGGTGAAAATTGAGACAAAATAAATGTTCCATCTCACAGGAAGATTTCGCTCGGATGAAACAATTATCACCATGCCTGATGCATGTTTTAACATGTTCCGCTCTCAGAATAGATGCTTGATGCTCATACTGGAAACTGAATTGAATGTGTAGGATGCATATGGAGAAAATCAATGCCATTGAAGGGACACTGATGCAGCGCAGGTAACACACTCAGTGTGGGTTTGAAATATTTGACAAATAAGAGTATTTGGATTTATGCTTGTGGCCCAGTAAAGGAGTCAGGTGGTGTGTGTGTTTGTGTGGTGTTTGCAAGCAAGGAAGGGACGGGGCATGTAAGGTTCAGAGTAATTAGCCAGATTGAGGGCTCAAATGAGGCAGTGTGTGAGAAGAGGCTGGGGCTAAGCATTTGTGTGTGTATTTGTGTGTATTTGTGTTAGAGGCCAGGCTGGTGGGATGCTCTAATTGGAGCTAAGCGGCCGCTGAGGATCAGAGGTACTCCAGAAACAAAGGAGTACAGGCAGAGAGAGAGAGAGAGAGAGAGAGAGAGAAAGAAAGGGAGAAAGAGAGATTGTCCTGGGTGTGTGCGTGTGTCTCTGAGTGTTTGAGTGAACAAAAACTAAAGTGACATTTTACATGCTCAGCTAGCAAAGGCTTTGACCAAACCTCTTACTCCATCAAAATCACACACATCTGAACGAAGTATAAGAAGGAAAACACCATAAAAATTCTACATAAAATTTTGAAATGAAAAGACTAAATGTTTTGGCATGAATACATAAAAACAACTTGTTCTCTGTGCATATTTTAAATTTCATTTTATGATGACACTTAATAAAAATTACAATCCACTTTATGCCGACTGTGTCCGAGATAAAAACATGAGCGAATACATTTTCAGTGTCAATTAGTTTGCCGAGCGTATAAAAGACCATTTTACAGAATGAAAATAAATCAATTAGCCTTGTTGCTTTTAGCTCGTTACTCAATTCACATGCTGCTTCACTTTTAATGGGTTTTTGACAGCTGATAAATTATGCGATTTACATTAGCTGCCCTGTTATAAAACCGCTCCAACGGTGGTCAGAACAGGCATCCTTTAGCGCAACAATACCTACATAAAAAGCCCATTTGGCAAAATGGCTGGCGTACAATGCAAGTGGGTAGAAGGACAAATGACTGCGTCTTATATAAAATGATGCAATCTTAGTTTGACTGCATCTACCTGCTGTTCGGTTTTCTGAGAGGCATATCCAACGCATGATGACTAAATGAAAGTCATTTATGTGTATAGACACACACATTTTTCTGCCATAGTAAAGATCCCTGAGGTCACTTCCTCCCACTCAAAGTGTCCAAGTATTCTTGGCCAAACCACCCACCACAGACCTCATGCCTGTCTAATCCTTAAGACCCCTCCCTCCATCTGTCCCCACCCAGCCCAGGAGTGAACAGAGAAACAGAGGGTCACAAGCATCCTCTGAGTCATACTGGACGCGTTCCCTCATCCTGTGCATCTACTGCTGCTGTATACGACTGCGATTCAAAACGCTCTATCATATGGATGAATAAGATACAAAGGAGATATAAATACATTGCAAATGGACGGGAAAATAATATTGATATTTCAATATGAAGACATCAAGATTAATGTTAAAATGTTTACATATATATATATTCATAAATTTATACTCTATTATTACCTGGTCATAAAACTGTGTATAATATATATTTTTTCTTTTAAAATGATTTTAGATAGATTTCAGAAAGTGTATGACATTATGTTGTCACAATACCAAAATTTCAGTGTTCGATACTGATACCAGTAAAATTTTACAGTTCTCTGTACTGATTTTGATACCGAAGCAAAACACAAAAACATGCTAATTAAACACTTGTTTATTAATAAAGTTAAAGGTTAATATAAAATAATAATAAAAAAGCATTGCCGTTCTGTATTTACTTTATACATCAAGCATAAAATGTATTTGTTGCAGAAAGGTTTCAGCAGCTGTTGTCTCTGTGTGTTTGCTGGGGTCTTTCATGCTGATGAACATCATCCTCTGATGCTTTAAAAGACAAATACAATAAACTTTAGTAAGACAACTGATTGAACATAGATGCATATGCAACTGGCACTAAATAACTGGTTTTAAATAACAAGACTGAGCTATTGTATTACATTTACAAAAGACTACAAAAATGTAAGTACCTGCATGCATATTAAGGATAAAACGACAAACATTGCTACTTTTTAACACAAGAATGTTGTATATATGTCATCAAAAAGCCCATGCTGTGTAAAATCTGTTAGGTAGGATTACAATCTATGGGTTTTCTCATTTTTAACCCATGTAAAAAATTTTAAAAAGCTCACCTGCTTGAACTCTAATGAATCCAGCCGACGCCTTTAATGTGTTCCCTCCTTTCCTCCCGACACTTTGCTCATTCTCTCAGTGATCCGCTTTAAATCTGAAGTATTTCTGAACGTGAGTAACGCGACTCTGCACATATTTAAATGATTTTGTGGAGTTCAGTGACCCTGCATTGGCGGTTGCGTCTATGAAAAGTTTCTGACTGACAACCGCAGGCATAAGTTCCCGGTGGACACGGCTCTGCGGTGGTTCCCGTACTTAAAAAAGACCCGGCTCTTTTGACAACCCTTTAATGCTGCCCAAAACAAAAAAGTTACATTTTATATCGGAGCGCAGATATTTCTGATTTGCCTTAGGATAAAATTATGCTCATATATGTTTCATGATCTGTTAAATTTTGCAAATAAGTACATCTGTTTTGATTTGTTTTGAGAGTCTTTGACTCTCTGAAGCATCCTGGTACAAAGACCCACACCTGGCATTTGGTCCTTTATAAAAATTTCTAAGAGACAGGAAGTGTGTGAATGAGAAAGAGAGATCCATTGTCATCACAAACATTGAAACGTTTGCTATTGTTCTTTTGAGTCTTAATACAAGTAATCATACATTTTAATAATGTTAATGGTGAAGTGTTTTTATTTATTTTATATTTATATTCTTATCTTTTACCTGTTATTGATACTGTAAGGAGCTGTATATATATATATATACAGGAGGGTCCACCCACATGATCGCTCGCTCTCACATGCAGACAAACAAACACACACATGCATGTCTGAAATGCCTTCTTGTCAAATAATATGAATGAAAAACCTAGAATGTAGATGCCACCCCACTTATACACTGATAGCTATTATACATCTCTCTGCACAGTACAGAAATTAAAGCCTGCATCATGTGTAAAGTCAATGTACACTGCTGCCCATGTAATGATGAGTTAACAGTGGAGAGCATCACTACTTGTTCTGTACGGGCTTAACAGCACAAAGTTTGAAGGCTGTGGAGAGCTTAGTGATGGCTACCGTCAGTGTCTGGTAGACTTCAGATGAACTCACACTGAGGTTAATGGAGTGACTCAAGTTTGTCTGCGCTATGATGAGAGAGGTCCTGTGTATAATTGAATCAAACCGTTGGTGGGAGGGACCTGAATTAATGTCTTGTTGTGAGGAAGATGAAAGGTAATGCCTTCAAAAACTCACATTTCTCCACATGGTGCAATAGGAAGCAAAACACTAGTTTGCCGTTTATCAGAGGTGGCCTGTGCTCAGCAGGATTTAATGAGCTTTTTAGCATTATGTGAATATTTCACGCATTTCTACAGTATATTTTCATATGGGTATGTTTATTTTGTAACTAAAAACTTTTCCTAAACATTTTCTTCGAAGATATATTGAATATTGTCTGATCTGTTGTGATGTTTTATGACAAAATACAAATATTCTGCTATTGTGCATTTAAAGAGTACAGGAAAAATATAAGTAGGGTACACAAAATTAGGCTTTACTTGGTTTGTGCTCTCAAGTCTGAGTAAAAAATGTCTTTCATATTTTATGGCTCTGCTGCTGGACTCTTATGCCAAAAGTGTTCTTGTCAAGTCAGTTGCGCACCGTGAGGGACCACGGCTGTGGTTTTAAGAGGAAGTGCAGGTGCAGGGACGATAAGACCACAGCCGCAACACGTTTCCCAGCCCAATGCAGCCCTGTGATTTGTTCTATTGTACCACTACGGCAGCACAAAGACCCACACCATATTAAAATGACACCCCCATTATTTCTCCGCAACAAACCTGAGAGCGAAACGCATTCACACAAAACTCCCCGAAGACCCATTGAATGCACAACATTAGGATTGTATATGCGGAGTAAATGGGTGCAAGCAGGAAATGTGTTTTTGCCCGTGATGAATTCCATATCTCGGTAAATAAAACAAGATCTGAAATCCCTTCATTCGGCGAGCAGTCGCTCTTGGGCAGCCCTCACCGGTGGAGATGTGAAATGGGTTTTGTCAGGAGTGGGAGCGGCTGGTCTCGCGCTTAATTATTGATTCAGTGCGCGTGCAGCTGCGAACAACAGAGAATGTGGGAAGAGTTGGCAATAATACTTAGAGAAGAAAAGAAACAGAAGAAATAATGCATTGGGTAATGTTATTTTATCATTCTGAGCAGGCGGCAACTGCATGTAGTAGCCTATGTGTGTGTGTGTTTGTGCGAATGTGTGTTTTATTTTTCTTTATAATCTTTTTACTTTTTAATCAGTGGAAA
The DNA here is from genome assembly GCF_030506205.2 of Paramisgurnus dabryanus. Taxonomy (NCBI): domain Eukaryota; kingdom Metazoa; phylum Chordata; class Actinopteri; order Cypriniformes; family Cobitidae; genus Paramisgurnus; species Paramisgurnus dabryanus. The sequence goes on from NC_133347.1 coordinate 9,167,468, forward strand.
TAGACATTATGGGTCATTGTTAATAATTTACTTCGATTAACAGGAAATTAACGATACGGCTTTTAAAAATTTTTGAATAAAATATTAATCCCTGTAAATGGTGTTTTAACGTTACCTCAGCCGATTGAAAGCATTTTCCCCTCAGGTTTAAAATAGAAAATAATTCCATTCAAATAACCGAGCAATCAGTGGTACCGTTTCTTTTTGACACACTTCTCCAAAAGCAAAGGTGTTTTAAGTGTACCTGTCTTCCACTCGCAACAGAAGGTCAAATTAGCCGTCAATCAGAACCGCCGTTTCCCCAAAGGCGTCACGCGCACGCCTTGCCTCAACCGTCTCCTCGAGAGCAGCGCGCGCCACCCCCTGTCTGTCGCCGCTCAGCCAATAAGATCTCACACCCGCCTGGCACTACGCTCCATAAATGGTCTGGAGGAAAAAGGGATGCTCGCACTACTAGCTCCACAGAGTCACTAAGGGGCCGCTTTTTTGTTTTCATCGTTTTATTTTGGATATTTTCTCCCTCACAATCATTCACACACGAAAATATAAACGCTCTCCGACCGTATCAAGTTTCCGACTGCGTTTATCCATCTTTCAGCCGACCCGTCTCCATCCGTCTGTCCTTGGGTCCACGCGACACCTCCTTCAAGACTTTCGGGAACGACTTCCCCCCAAAATCGCTCAAGATTCATTTTGTCCGGTTATTTGATTAAAAACGTGTTTTTCCTTTTCTCCGTTCACCCCAGGACACGAGAATGGTCATGGTGAGTAATGTGCTCTCATATAAGGAAGAATAACACTGGTGAAAATCATTGCAACACGAGCCTTAGCCTTTGAGTAATTCCTTTATCCCTCGTAATATTCCTAATTTCATAAATCCAGCTTTTTGTCGTTTTCTTACACATGCGCACGGTGACAATAAGGGTGAAGGCGATGTTATTGTTGAAAGATTATTTAGGTGCGGATTTTGCGTAAAGGTGTGTATGTGTGTGAATGTGTGTGCACTTATGGTCCTTCCAGAGCAGGTGTGTGGGGTTGGTAATCTGTACGCTGTTCAAGCTAAAATAGAAATGTAATTTGTGGTTCAATAAATTACAATAAGCAAACATGTTTAAAGTATATCAATATTTGTTACAAAATTTTGTATCTTAGCCCATTTTAAGTACATAACTCGTTTGAAATCAAACTGATGTGTTGACCACTTGTTTCTTGGCATAGTTTAATGCAAGAATTACTACTTTTCATAGTAGTAACGCTTTAAATGTGCAAAATCTTCTTCCAGAAATAGAATAGAATTGAATCAATGTTTTGAATGATTCACATGTCATCCTTAAATGTAGCCTTTTTTATATATACATACTTGCAATGTAAAGCTTTAGTATAATTTCCAATCAGTGCATGCTTTTAACTTGCATTAATTAGCAATGCTATGCAGACACCCTATTACCATAATGCCTGTAGGTGCAATCACTCTACACTAACTCAAGCTGAGACCACAGTAGCGATTGATTGCCATTGCTGCTTCTGAAAGGGGCTTCTGTTAGCCAAAGCGCATGTGCCTCCGTCTGCAAGACTGCCAGAGTGAAAGTGTTAATTTTCCAGAGTAGAGCAGATGACGGACAGCTGAGGCAGCCAGTGAGGGAACTGAGGAGGAGGGGGCTATTCTGACCTCACCAATGAGGAGGGGGCTGGGAGTGGGGCTGCAGCGTTCGGCTCATGCCGAAGCCCGTGCATTCACAAGCAGCCTCACTCGGAGGAGGAATGCCCACTCTCTCTCCTGCTGACCGCAAGCTGCCTCGCCACCGCTGAGATACATACAGAGATAGCTAGAGATCTCCAAGTGAGGAGACGTTAGCAAGGCTATAGGCGAGAACTCTGCCCGCCGACTTACAAATGGAGTGGAACGGGTTTAAGATGGTAAGGATGCTGCGGAGGTTTTGTGCAGACAAGCGTGTGCGGATGTGTGCGTGAGTGTGTGTTTGCCCTTGCTGTGTCTTACTGCCTGCAGCTGCAGTGGCAGCATTGGAGTCTCTCTCTTTCTCTTCCCTTTCTCCTCTTTTTCAATTCTGCATGCTACTCCTCCCCTTTATCTTAGGATAAGAGGAGCTTTATGTGAGAACAAGGCTGAAGAGAGGAGAGAGGCGGAGAGGAGAGGAAAGAAAGGACAGGTGTAGCAGGTTCTTAGATGCTGCGGTGTAAAGCCCATTTACGATGTAGAGAATCCTAATGCTCACCTTTTTTGGTCTCATCTTCATTTTCACTTTCAGTTTAATGCTCGCCATTAAAATTATACATTCTTGTTTTTTATACGACTGATGTATTTTAATAAAAATATATGTTTTCTTAAATAACTGATTTAAATTTCCAATCCATATTACATTTACGGTAATGTCGAGGAGCACTCGTTAAAGGTTGTGCAATTGTGTAGCAGTCTATGTGTCAGATTGTAAGTTTGTAAATGAGAATGAGTGGGAGTGACCTCGTGCGTACGTCTATGAGAATTTATTAGGCAGTGTCGAGGGTGTGTTTCCATCCATAGTGTAGTTTGCGTTCAAGCACGTCTAGAGATGACTGGCTGTGTTTACCAATCCGCTATCACTGTGATAGAGATAGGGCAGGCTGCACTAAGCATGCTGCGCTGTACGTGTGTTGTGTAAGTGTATGTGTTCATTGTTGACTAAGGGCTCAGAGACTGCCTCCCCCGGCTGTCACCAGGCTAGTGGGAGACTGTGCCTGCCAGGAACCAACTCTCCCCGAGACAGAAACAGAGAGAGAGAGAGTTGCAAAGCTTACAAACTGAGCTTGGTAAGAAAATTCTTAGGCCTGTATTATTACATCATATAAAGATGCATGACAACATAATTGCAATGTTTCGAATGGATAAAGCAGAACAGATTTATGTTTTAACAAACTTGCTATGACTGTCAAATCCCCAACCTGAGCGGCATGGCTGTTTGGCTTCAAATGTGGGCAGCATTATTCATTTTCCAGGCAAATGTTTAACTGTTTGTGTGTGGGCTTTAACATGCAATCAAAATGCTAATTGAAAAGAGGGCAATTCCCAATAGTGAATCCTTGCTTTACCATCTTCCTCCCATTTTCTTTGTGTGTACGTGTGTTACTGAGGTACAGATGCATAGGGGCAATGAGGGGGCTTGTCTACAAGTATCGAGAAGATGGTTATAGTGAAACATTGAAGAGAGAGGAAATAAGTTAAGGGGTAATACTGTAGCTTCCACGTAGGCCTATACATTACTCCACCTCCTCCGCAATGCTGACGTCTCGGCAATACACTCTCCTAATGGCCATTACGCAGAGCTATGGCCACGTAGATAGAGCCTATCTGTACTTCGCTCGGCTCATTATTTACTCTCCTCCGCTTTCACCTCACATTGTCCCCTACTTTCCATTTTCTTACCTTCCTTCCTTATATTTTTTCTCCCACCTCACTACCCGCTTTAGGGGTTTCTCCTTTGTTGTCCGACTCCAAGGTTGCATATCAATGCTAATAAGGCTAAAGCTGGACGGAATATTAAAAAGGGGTGGATGAGGGCGCAGGTGGACAACAGAGAGAGAGAGAGAAGAAGAGAAGACATGCTGCCGAGATGCTGAAATCTGGGCAGCAGGGGTGGGGAAAATGCCCCAGGATGTGTGATGGCTGGGTGGAAGAGTTTGCACCCCTCTCCACACAGCGTGACTACACATGACAGCTGAGTGTCAAAGTGTGCCACTTGATTTTTCAAGAGAGTCGGGAAGAGAGAGAGGCTCAGGTTGCGCCCCTCTGGCGGCATAGACTCAGGGCTCTGTGAGCGTGCGTGTCACAACCGCATCCATCGCTCACAGTTCCACTGCAGGAGAACAGCAGCATCCATCTGACCGACTGCATGTTTTTGCAACAAGTCCTCAGTCGGTGGCGCCGTAGAGCTTCCACATGCGTGACTTTTAAACATGGACAGGTTTCGGTTTCAATATTTTAGGTACAAGGTTGTGAGGAAACCATTATGGGCACTTGTCGTATTGCGTTTCTGTATAAAGACATTTTATTTTTGTAAGTGAAACTTATATTGTTGGAAGATATTTCCTTAGCTGATGAAACATCAGTCAGGACCAGCTTGGACTGACTTCCATGCAAATCATGAATAAGTACTTTATGTAGCTATGCACTATATATAGGAAAGAGAATGGACATTTGTTGTTATTACTGCACAAGGTAAACAGCACCATTTTCTTCAGTTTTTGCCTGCTTATATGTCATTTTAAACATTAAATGCCCTCAGTGTGCTGTAGTCCGATCAGTAGTAAACATACTGTACAGGCCCACTAAATGACTGACATTAGATCAGATACACTAGGTCACAAGAAACAATACAAATGGGTTATTGTCCAGCATCAGAATTTTTAAAAAGCCCTTGAAGCCAATTTGTTTTGCACATATAAGATTAAGGTCTGAACTTACTATAACCATTATTTTTACAGGATTTAAAAAATATTTCTTGTAGAATTATTAAAAATTTTTAGATTATCATTAACAAAAATTATCATTATCGCAACATGATATTACATTAAATATATGCATTTACAAACTCATGTTTCGGTAATGAGAATTAAAAAGTTGTCTAAGTACTATGACAAACAAAATTTCAACTTTTATCTGGAGAGAAAAAATAATAACTGCTTACTTGGTAGCCATCTTGAGTGTCACAGTAAATTATGTCCCTTCCAACTATTTTGTTTTAAAATGTTAGTTTCTTGAGGGCTTAAACATTGAAAATATTTGGGGAGGATGAGAAAATTGGTCTTGGAAATGTTATTCCTTATTATTGTCTTTTTACCAATGATCACCAAATACCACATGTTTCTTTACTGTAAATGTCTATAGTATAACATGCACTAAAGATTTTTATTTTTATTTATTTATTTATATTTAATTATTAATATTTCCATGTCAAAGAACCCAAATCCAGTCATGGACACTTTGCGGTAATGAAATCTTTCCCCTTAAATGTGGAAAAAACAACAAAATTGGTTTGTATGATGTAATTTGAAATTATGTGCAAAATAGTACATGAAGAGATGTTTGTAACTGCTGCTTATTTTGATACTCTTACTTTACATTTTCTTTTTTTAATCAAAATGTTTCATGACACCTCATTTTGCGAGAATCACCCAAATCGGTCTGCCGTTTGGACAAGTGGCCATGAAGCCAGCCAGGGGAGGCAATGAAGAACATATGAAATCATTTTTACAAATGAGACGTACAGTAATATACAATATACAACTGCACAAAGCAAGATTCACACAGTATTTCCTGTTTTTTTATGAATATATCAGGTAACATTAATGGCAATGCAACATTAGCCTTTAGTATAGTCTCATACTAGAGCCAGTGCCAAATGCCATTTTTAAGTCTTTATGCTCTCGTCGCAATACTGACATGACAACGTTAAAGGAGTAAACAGCAGTCTGTAATCTATTTGCTATGCTCTTCATTGCGATTGGAAAAAGTATCTTGATGCGTAATCGTTTTCAACGGCTCTGACAGATTTAGAACACAAAATGTAACCTCTGAATGTAATTACTGAATGAGTCTCACTCTGCCAACTGATTAGAGCAAATGCCTTGAGAGTTACTGGGGTAACTGAACATCCAGCTCTAGGGGGGATAGAGCACATGACAGGTGAAGGCAGTATGCGGTTATTAGACGAGTCTCACATTCAGACTTAAATAACTCAGAGCAGATTTCAGCAGCTAATGTGAGCTTTCATCACATTCCCTATTTGTGATCACATCGCTTTTGGGAGAGTTTTACCCCCTAGCCTTAATATGAACTGCTAGCAAACCTACACATTTTTGCATGTACATTTTGATCTTGGATTATAAATGATCCGTTCAGATAAAAATTGCCTAATGTGGAAAAATCACAAATGAGATCTATTTAATATCTCAGTTGCAGACTGACCTTTGCGCTTCCAAAATTTGACATCTCGCTTCTGTAGCATTTCAAATGAGATCATAAATTATGCTTAGATTTGTCAAAATACAAAATGTGCACAAAAAAAGATTAAATCACGGTGCCTTTACTATTAATCTTACAGCTTTATATCTTTACTCTATGAGACCAATTGTCTCTGTCTTTTAATACAGTAAATAGATTTTAAGAGACAAATTTCAAACCTAAATTGAAAATAAATGAGATCTCCATTAAGCCACCTGGTGAAATTGAACATGTTTCATCACTTTACTTCACTTGAAAAATGTTATGGTTTATGTAATAGTAAGGCTTAGTTATGATTAATTATCTACATAATATACTTTTGCAATGATGCAAGTACTTTCATTGTGAATGCGAAATATACATGAATACGAACAAAATGTTTTAATAGGTGTCCACAGTGATTTTTCATTTTGATTCATCCTCATTTTCCTTACAGAAAACTATGGAGAGAGCGCAAAGGAGAGAGCTTTTTTTAGGGAGCAGCATAATAATTCCTCTGGCACAAATTCAAAGTGCCGCGCACAGACAGACGATAATCATACGAATATACACAGCGCACACAACCTGCTTACCAACACTGGCAGAACTGGCAGATGCCTCTCCAGATACACGTTCCACATATAATAATAAAACCACGTTTGGGAGAAAGAGAATTGGGAAAGTGATTGCTAGTTAGAGTTGACCGTGTAATAGAAAAATACCATTTCTCTCTTTTACCGTTTTAAGCTGGCTCTCATCCCCTATCATTCCAGTCTTCAACCTCCCTCATTCTCCATCCCACTTTCTTTGTTTCTTTCCTTCTCCTCTCTCCCCCTCCTCTCTTGCTCTCTCTCTCTCCGCCTGTGTGTTTTGGTATTCATACAGACGTTTGGATTTGAGTGGCAGGTTCTCCCGAGACTGTGCACAAACTGCACATTTCTCTGATCTACATTTTGCACCCCAGGAAAAGACAGCACCAGCAGGCGAGTTTTTGCTCCTGCTATTGCAGAAACGGTTTCTTTTTCTCTCCTGCCCATTAGCCAATTAACTGACCCGCCTCCCGTGACGCTAAAGGACATTTCAAGGTCGCTCGCACTACGGAGGCTTGCCTCACGCAATCGCACTGAAATTAAAATGTTTGAGGCGAATAGTATTGGTGCATTTAAAACATTATGTAATGTGGTTTAATGTTAGCTTTCAAGAAACACGCCCGCAGAGAGATGCTGTTTGTGTTCTTTGTTGCTCTGGGTGGAGAAGATGGAAAAATGAAAAGAAGAAATGAGATAAGAAAGGGAACACGGGTATAAATGTCAAAGATAGTTCCGCTCTCTGAATATCAGTCCCTGAAGGTCAAAGGTCACCACAAGTGACGGGTTACAGAGTTTACGAATCACGGCAGCGCCCACAATGAAACACGATGGAGAAAGGGCAAATGGGGTGACCCACCAAAACCATCTTCCCCACAACAGTAACCATAGATACAGCCGCTGGCATTTTACAAAGGGATTGCTTTGCGTGAAATCTTGCCCCTGTAGATCCGCTCAGGTTGTGGATATTGTTATCTCGCTGTCAGGAGGAGTTAGGCTGATTAAAGGTGAGAGCAGACCTTTAGCAGAAGATGCTGTCTTGTCCAGGAGCAAATGTCTTCCTTTACACAAACACACACACATTACGTATTTTTTATTCAATTAAGCCCAGGTCAACCTTCAATCAGGAATCCAGTTAGCAAAAGCACGTCTGACAAATACAGCTCAATATTTCGGGCACGAACGGATCGCTTACAACTATCAAGAAGTCTGAAAAATATATTCCCACACATTAGGCCCGATCATGAGTGAAATCTCTTTTATATGCTTTCTTTGAGGATAACCATATATCTTCTGGTACGTTCTATATGAGCATGGATGACCCCCTGTAGGCGGTTTCAATTACACTGTACCCCAGCATTTGAAGATTAATCTGCTCGTTTGAATGCACATCACATTTGCTGCTTTCCTTGATATTCTGCAGAGGTTTTATCTAACCAGCTGCGAGACTACATTAGGTTCCCATCTCCCTCGCTGCTCCACATGTCTTAATTCAATTCCTTATGTCCCTAATAGAAATAAAGATAGAGATCTGTTGACACAGCGTTTAGGTCATTGCTGCTTTGCCAAATGAGATGACAGCAAAGTCTGTCACTTCACTGCGGTAAAACCAAACAGTTGCAGACGATTTATCCAGTATCCATATGTGACCCCGCTTGTAAAAACCCAGCTAAATTTTTTTTTTTTTAAAGTTATATTTTTGGGCCATTTTTGCCTTTATTAGATAGACAGTGATTAAGGAGACGACAGGAAAGTATAGGGTGGAGAGAGGGGTATGGGATTGGCAAAGGACCTCGAGCCGGGATTCGAACTCGGGTCGCCAGAAGTGCGTCTGCACCATGTGTCGGAGCACCGTCCACTACACCATCGGCTCCGACGCTAAATTATTTTTTTACATAAAATAATCTTTCACAATGTAAAGAACATTCAGTGAAAATATAACCTTAATATCAAACAATCAAAGATTGAAATTAAAATAAAATCAAACTTAAGCAGGGTCACGTATATTTTGGGTGCATAGTAGGGTGGTCCTTATAATGGGTCAAATTTTTCTTTTTTGAAATGTTCAACTCTCACCCCCTAAATGTGTTAGGATATCAATAAAAACACAATGCGCAAATTTTTTTTGCAGAATTGTTCCTACAGTATCTAGAGTACAGTATCTAAAGATTTGCGAGCTTTATGTGTATCGGCATCGGCCGATATGTGGCTGCCGTGTTCGTCAATTTTTTTCCGGCATTATTTACAGACAGAGTGCTGGACGCCGCAAGCGATTGCAGGTCATGTGACTAAAAACAACCAACCTTTCCATGACAACATCAAAAGATGGTTCCATAGCACCCTCACCTGTTTTTACTATTTGTTAAAAATAGTTTTTTTTAAGTTCTATAAATGTTACTTTTTTAAAATTGAGACTTGAAACATTTGGCATCATCATAGTGTCATTTTTATGATGTAAATTGGGTGAGCAAAAGCAGTATCGGCTCTAAATATCGGCTCAAGAAAATCGGCAGCCTGTATCGGTCATTGGCTAAGGCTGATGAAACAAAAATCGATATCGGCATCGGCACTGAAAAATCCATAGAGGTCGATCCCTAATCTAGAGGTTGCTCAAAGCCTTTGAATATTTCCAAAATCACATATTTTTTTCAAAAACTGTACCATTTAAAAACGCACAACAACCATAAAACTTGCTTCTTGAAGGGTAACTTTTTCCGGTTATTTCAGTCTCTTATGATCAGAGTAACCATATAGCGGACTTGCTTTGTGTTGCTTCAGCCATTGTCTCAGTGTATATTGTCTATTCACATTGAAACTTTCTTACTTTGAAAGACATATCACAACTAAAACAGGAGTTTTAATTGCATGGAGCGTGGTCAAATAAGTCCATTGCTTGCTGCCATAAGTATATATTATTAAACAATGATACATGCTAGCACAAAGTATCACATAATACGCAAATGTGTTAAACTTCAAAGGTCTTCAGCAAACTCTAAATATTAATTAATATTGATTTTTTATTATTTATTCAAACATATTGGTGGGGTGAGAGCATAAACTCTTAAAAGTTGAAAAATAAAGACCACCCAAATGCATAGGCACCCATTCCTCTACATCATTGAACATAAATGACAAAATTAAAACACTCCACATGGGATGACATATTTGGAAAGGCTAACAAATTGAATTTCTTTTACCTCTTTGTCTCTCATATTAAGATTGGTGCTATTTATTAACTGCCTGTCCTAGTTAGTTATGTAGTCAATCTTCCATCAATTACCTCAGCGTTGTCTTATTAAAGCGATGCTGTGGGGATGCTGCTTTGTTTTGCAGCTGCTTTATGAGTTCAAGTGCAGTATCTCAATAACTACACTGAACTCATGCAAAAGGATGTTTCTTTAGCAGCTGTGGGCATCATCTCATGAATAGAATGGTGTCCTTGTAAAGGAGGACTAGCTTGAGGTGAGACGTTGGTCGATTTGTTAAGTTACAAGCATGGATGCATTGATATAGACATTTTGGCCAATAATTAGGGCTGGGCAAAAAAATAGATTTTTCGATTAATCGTTTTTTTAAACGTGGTCGATAAAAAAAAAACGATTCTCAAGGTGCAGAATCGATTTTTTTTTTCATATTTATTTCTGCAAACATTGATTGGAGGAATGGAAGCATTTTAGATTTCGCAAGCAAGACGTGTTGTGGCTTTTAATTTCTTTTTATTTATTACTTAAACTGCTGTTCACGGTTCTTTTTTATTAATATAGTATGTGTATTAAATCTATATTCATTGAGTTAAATCGAGAATCGAGTATAAAAACCTACCTGAGAACCGGAATCGAAAATTTAATTGAGAATTGGAATCGAATCGATTTGATAGCTTGTGAATCGAAATCGATCTGGACCATCTGAATCGATACCCAGCCCTACCAATAATAGAGTAAAGTATTATTTGAGTTATTATCTGATTAAATCTGATGTACATATACAGTATTATGTATAATGCATTGTTTTGAATCAGTGCTGTTTTTATGTTGTTTTAAAATAGGTTTGTTTATCTTGTATATAAGTCAGATATTATATGCCTCCATTATCAGCCAATGAGGTAGACAGCAGCCCATTGATAAACGGCAGTCGTCCTTTTCTGCATAATGCAATAAATCTGCTCAACAAATCACAGCGCACCATTCCACGCATTGTAAACAACAATGGCGGCGTGTTGAATGCACACGGAATCCTAGCTTTCCTCATCTTGTACTTTGTGATCAACAAACAAACAAAAACAAAATAATACTTTGATGGCATTGATAAACATGTAGTGGTTTTCTGTGACGGGAAAGAAACGTAAGCCATCAACATCTAATAATTTACGCGAGAGGCACTCGCTAGACAAAAAAATGGCGGTTGCTTGTTCTCCCGACAGCATTAAGCTTATCTCATGCTAACACATTGACCCCAGGGGATCTTATGAAAAACGTTTCATTATTTTACGCGAAGCCAATGAAAATCGAGCAGCACCAAAACATTTTACAGCTGATCGCTGTCAACAAAGTTCAGCGACGACGTCCCAAGTATAACCGCAGCAATGACACTGTTATTAAAATGACAAAGTACGTGTTTTGATTAATGCCATTAATGTTTAATCAGTTTATACCACTAGTCAACTAAATGAATATAACATGGCAAAGATGAATGCATATTTTTATATTGATTCAATAGATTTATTGCATTTTGTGGAAAAAAATAATCCGTTTTTATAATAAATCTTTTTTATAATAAAATTATGGATTTTAATTTTTTTATGTTTTATAACCTAAAGATGCTATGTAAAAGTTTGTAACAGAAAATACTGTTTTTCATCTTTTCACTTTCTTGGTATAGAAAACACATTTTTACCTAAATTAGTCAAAATGGATGTATTGCGTTTTGAAAAAAAACTCTTCATTTGTTAATATGAAATGCTAGCATGGTCATTTACACAGTATATTGTGCATCCATACTTGAAGGATTGGATTTTGTATCCCTGTAGTTCTTGAAAAAGAGGCTGTTTGTTGGTGCAAACAGACCATTGTTGGTGAAGAATAAATGGCTAAAAAAAAGTCTGCTGGTAGGTAAGGAAAAACAAAAGACCACAGGGAAATGTGGAGGAGGAATTGTGTGCATGCAGTGTTGGTAGATAAAAATGGGAAAAGAAGGTGTTTTGGGAAAGAGGTAGCATTAAGGGAGAGCAGGGATCTGTGAGAAAGCAGCTGCAGGAAGATGAGGAGGCTGAGATTGGATTAACCAGAGCTCATGTGTGTGTTAGAATGAAAGACAGCATAGTGTGTTTATGTGTGTACAGAAACCCACCTCAGAAGAACTTGAAACTATAGTTGTTAGCTGCATTAGTAACTGTCTTCCATTTCCTCCCCTTTGCACAAAACACACACACACATCTACTTCCAAGCTTTTAATGTTTCTCTATAATGAGCAAATACTGCATGACAAGCTCGAACAGAGAAAATAATTAAAAGACAAATATATATTGTAAGGTCTTTAGCTGGGTTTCACATGCCCCATAACAAAACACATCCATCCTCATTTTACCAGCTCTCCAAACTCACTGCAATACCCAACAAGGGCTCCCAAGCGCAGCTTTAAACTCAACTATATAGTCTCAACGTGATTTGTAGTTGGATGGAAAGCACCTTGTTAGCTGGGGAGGTTCAGGGGTGCGCAGTATGCATAGTTTTTAGGGCGTTGAGGATGCGTTTTCTCTATTTGCCTAGCACAGGTGCGGCACTATTCTGCCACCTGCCAGCTACCCACAGCTATGTCAACGACCCACCTGGAGCTGACACAGCCTGGCATACTGCATGCACAGAGTAAAACACACTCGCAACGTACACAGAGACACATTTATGTCCTACTGAATAAAAACAGCTGAAACCAAAAGCCTAAGGGGGTTTGCTGGTTTTAATTGGTTGAGTGAGCTAAAACCAGCTAAGACTATTTTAAACCAGCAAAACATTTCGTGCTTGTGTAAGCTGTTGTTTGTCCACAGAGAAAAAACTAAACCACAGTGATCGCACAACCTCGCACCTTGCACTGTGTAGCGCAGAGATGCCTGCATGCAGCCATAACAAGGTCACCTTTATTTTAATGCTGAGAACTCCCTTAATGGGGGAGGCACAAGTAGATTATATGTAATATATATGGATGGTGGTTAGGGAGGGAGACAGCGGAAGGGTATATGAAAGAGAAAGAGTGTGTGGGGTTGGGCAGTGTATCTCTGGGACTGTCACTGACAATCAGCTCGAGGTCCAGAGCTGTCTGACAGACAAGGACAATATACGCATACACTCCCATCTCGCTATGATCATCATCCCGCACAATGGATTTCTGAGCGATTTTACAAACGTATCCACCAAACGTTATATCTGTTTTGATTTGCGTCTGAATATTAAGGACCTTTCTACATCACAAGCGGTACTCTGGTCCATTGAAACAATCACAGGGATAGCCAAAGGCTGGAACATGTCATCAGTGATGTGCATGTATGTGTGTGTCGGCAAAGAGAAGCCTAGAAGGCCGCTAACCCCGCATTGCACAGAGAACGCGAATCCTGGGGGCTGCTGGAACAGGCAAAGATCCAAACCCTCTCAAATTTCCATGGGGAGCCTGAGGATAGAGCTGGTCACTGGAGCCACACAAATTCAAGTGTCATCCCTGAATCAAGACGCTCACCAATTTTCTGCTCGCCTTGGCAGTGAGCTGGGCGGCTAACGGACCCAGCGGCCCCACGGCACATAGTGTATTGTGCGTAATGCACACATATATTTCTCCTATCGCTTTGATTTGAAGGCCGCTGTACGAATTATCGCGGCCACAGGATAAAAACCCACATGTTATGTAACGTTCCTTCATTAGCACGTGCCACAGTTGTGTAACTTCGTGGAAATGCTCGTTTTTGCACTGCATCCTTTGCCTTTATTTGAAAACTCAGCTGAACCCTCACCAACACATTAGCCGCACTGTCACGTTGGGCGCTAATTCGTCTCCACAGAAGATCTGCGAGAGAGGTTAATTTAAGGCCAAGGAGATCCCACGCACTGAGAGAAAATACAGCCATTCATCCAGAGAGTGAGAGAGAGAGAGAAAAACACGGCAAAGGAGCGACGCTGGATAGAGATAGAGAGAGACAGAGAGTGGGGTCAGCCCATGAGGTCAGTGTTGTGAGAGTGGGTAGGGAGAGACGCAGGTGTTTCACCAGCCCCATTGCCCAAAGGAGAAACACAGACCGTGTCACCCATACTGTGGTTCTCAACATGTATCCTCTATCCTCCTTCCTTCTACTGCCCTTCATCTTTTCAAGCCATTTCATTTGCACTTCTCTCTGATTTCTTCATTCCTATCCTTTGGCAATTATTGCATAAGAGTTTTACAGGAAAGATGTACCATACCACTCAGCAACCTCAACTGTTTGCTTTCCACACAATTGTTTTTTTATTTTTACAAAATTCTCAGATAATGGTTTTAAGCTATTAAGCTCTCAGACATCAGTCATCATCTCTCCATCATCCGGTCGTTTCAGACAGAAAATAGTTTTTGTCGAAAGCTTACAGTAAATTATTTCATTTTGAATATGGGACACTTGTGTAGCTCTTGTCTAAAACACACAGTATTTATACTCAAATAAAACCGTTTTCAACATTAAGAATTGAATAGATATTTGTTTAAACTTATTCTCATTTTAGTAATATACGTAGCTTCATGGGAGTTGCTGCTACGATGACATCAGCTACGACTAGATTAATTCATTTTTGCAAAATTTTGCTTAATTTATCATGGCTGACTGCACATTTGTCACAGTTAAGCAAAATATGACAGTGTGCACTTTTAATATAGCATTAAAAGTGATCATCAGGTGGTCAAATATTAGAGACTGCTTTAGCATTCAGTTGTTTATGTTTCTGCAAGACCTGTATTCAGGTTTTTCTATTACTGTACAAAGCTGTAATTATTTCCACAGATAAAAATAAAGGTTCTCAAAAGATTATTTGTTCCATAAAGAACCTTTAACATCCACAAAAGCTGTACTTTGTAGTTAAAAGTGGATATTTTAATAACCTTTAACTACAATTCATTACTTTATGGAAGAGCTCTTTTTAAACCCTTACCTTACGTTTTATTTTTATTCACATCACCCCAGGAAGCGAATCCCACCTTTGAATAGCAAAAGGTCATAGAGATTCCTTAGAGATATTCAGTGGACTTTCAGACGGGAGCATGGAAGCCATCTCTGGAAAACAGACACAGAAACGAAACATGAACCGTGGGCCAAATGAACAGAAGCCATCGTTATTGATTTAATGAGGTTCACTGTAATGACCGGGTAATGTAATCAGGGTGTGGTCCTCTGGTATCCGCTGACGTCCTGAATGAACCAGACCCATCACCAACACTCAGGGGAGAGAAGCAGGGATATTATGGAGAACCATTTCGGAGACTTGTATCGATCCTGTGCAACATAAGACCGGACTTCATATAGAGAGAGAGGAGAGGAAAATGTGTCAAACAAAAGTTAAATGAAAAATTGCTTTTATACTGAGGCATTTATTATTCAAAGTCCCTCAGAGGGAGAGAGGTACTCAATAAGAGAAGCAAAGGAGGGTGGAGAAGAAAAAATCCATTTGGTAAAGTAGATGCCGATCGATGGTGATGGAGCGGAGCAGTCTTGGCGCATGCCGTCCCACATTACTGCCCTGATTGATCCGCAGGAGTGGCAGCATGACCCCGGGGCTCCGGAGGAGGTGTCCCACAGAGGAGGAGAGCCTACGCAAAGCATGGGGAGAGAAAAATAAAAATCAATACACACAGAGAACTTTACTGACCTGACGTTAAGATACAAGAAATGTATGAAGCTGCGTACCTGAATGGATTCTGACAGCTCACATCCCCTCTGGCGGTTTAGTGCACAAGAGGTTTAGAGGCTCGGGCTAATGCAAAAGCGTCTGCGAAACATTAAGAAGAATTGTACCCACCGCCTGGAGTCTCTGTTTGTGCAAAATTTGTTTATTTATCAAACTGAGAATTATTTTAAGGGATTTAGTCCAAGGCTGTTTACTAGACTCATGCTGGTTCTTAAGAGTTAAAGAATGAATGAAGGATAAAGGTTATTCCCTGCATGGTTACATGTACCTGTGTGATGTGAATAAAAAATGCTTGATACATAATGTACGATATATATTGTGTATACAATGTATACATATAGCTACTGAAGGTGGCCTCCATTTTGTGGCTGGCACTTTCAATTTTACCTATGGATGTGTGTGTAGGATGCAGGCCATTGTGACATGGAAATGATAGTGCTTGTGATTCCAGTATACTGGATTCAGTTCGGTTACGGATAGGGTTAAGTAAGGGTTGTTTGGCTGAGAATGTGATTAAGTGGCTGATTTATTGCATGGTACATGAACAAAACAGAAGCGTGGGAGATGTTGTTTTATGATATGGTAAGATGACAGCTGTGTTTTGGTGTGTCGACCATTGTTGTTACAATTATGATGGAGTCACGTTGCTCATAATTATTTTTAATACAGGTGTAAATAACCACCAAAAGCAAGTCTTACTAGTTTCATCCATTTTTTTAACATCAACATTTAGTGTGTGTATGTGTGTGTGTGGATGATACATTCGAAAATTTTATGTATTGTTATTTTATCAAGAGCTGTAAGATAATTTAGCGCACATTCTGCGGCTATTCGCTTCTGGCTTACAGTATGTGATAAATTATATAAAGAAACACATGCTAATTGAATATAAATGTTTGATTACATTGTTTAATTTAAATGAACACTAGCAGCAGTCATTTCATTTTTTTTTTTAACAAAAGGAAAGTAGAAAGAGAAGAAAGAAAGAGAAAATGACTTTGAACAAAAGCTATTTCTCCAGTGTTTCATATTCCATATTTGATTCCTGTGAGCTTTGAGAAAAGGTCACTGAAAACAGAAGATGAATTCATTCATAGTCTGTCTTCTCCCTGCTGTCACCTGCGGACATCGATCTGTCCTCTGTAACCAGAGTAACCAAGCGTTTTTAAACCTTACTGCGAATGATTCACCAAAAAATCTGATGCATCAGTTAGCTGCGTCATCCTGGTTTTCATTTTAAATGATTCAGCATGCGTATCTGAAGCTGGTACATAAAGAAAACATGTAGTTTCACCAGCATAAGTCACATGGAAATCACGTTTGAAGCTGAATGTGCACTGTTGTTTCATCACTACAACAATAAAAGTGTGTTGTTACACCCTGCGGTCCTCACTATAACTAAAACCAAGGTGGCACATGAGATTAAAAAAATCCCACGAGGCTCTTTTTTAAATTACAGACCCATGCCCCAGATAACACTACCCCAAGAGCTGTCAGCAATCCACCTGCCCACCCCATCCCTCTCCCCTCTCCTTCCTCTGCTGACAGTCCATTTTTTGCTAAATCCCGACACCTGGGTGCTTACATGAACGTTTTAAAGATCTGCAGAGGACACGGAGCCCTTCCCTCCCTCCCCTGATCTGATCACAAGTGTCTCCTCCATCATGTAGTGCTGGATGCCTCCTATTAAACCCCTCCTCTATTCCATCCATCCAACGAAAAGGTCACGCTCAGAGTCTTCCTTTTTCCTAAATTGGCTGTTTTCGCTGTTAGCTTCACGGATCAAGCTGTGATTGCGCCTGCCTCCGTTTCGGCCCTCTAAGGCCTTGTTTACGAAGCTGGATTCGTTGGAAAACCCATGATATTAAATCTGCAGTCGAAAGCAGACTTGCAGTTTCTCTACTATTCTACAAAAATTGGTTCAGGTTTTTCTCAAATAAATCCATTCTCCGCATGCACCTATAGCACCCATATCCACAATGCGATGCCCTAGAGTAAATTAAACTAAATACGGACAAAATACTTTCCAAATCTAAGCCACCTGCGTGTTTTAGTGTGCCTGGAGACCGTCAGGAGTGTTTGTTTGGTATGGAGAAAATGGGCATGTTTGAATATTGACCCTGCCCCCCCTCCCATAGGGATCGACAGAGACTCAGTGGCGTCAGGCAGACCTGCCGCAGCTCCAGGGCTGGGCTGAGAAGGGACTGCTGACACAGCCAAAGATGGTAAGGAGACTGCTGCCCATTAACCGCTGTTTTTACCCCATTAACACTCTGCTGTAATATTGCTGTGAAGTGCTATGAGAGACAGGCTGTGGGTGCATTACACCTTGTAAGTGATTTTAGGTAATAGAAATAGGTCTAATAGTAAGTTTAAATAAAATGTATTAATGTTGTTGTTACTGTTGTTATTACTATTTTTGCTATACTGGGGAAGAAATTTCATGAATGTTGTATTGTCAATATGTATAATGTTTTAGGGATGCATAACGATTAATCGCGATTAATCTATAGCAGAATAAAAGTTTTTGTTTACATCATATATGTGTGTGAACTGTGTATAATAACTTTGTACAAATAAATACATACACATGCATGTAAATATTTAGGAAATGTTTCCTTGTGTATATACATTTGTATATTTATGTATAATTTATATTATATATAAATACTTAATATTTAAATATATATTTTTTCTTTAAATTATAAATGCATGTGTGCATATTTATATATACAAAATTATTATACAGTTCACACACACATAAATGACGTAAACAATTTTTTTTATTCTGTAATAGATTAATCGTTATGCATCCCTATTGTGCATCATTTAAATGTCCTGTGTTTGTAAAACTTTTGCACTTCATATTACTTAGAAGACGATCACCACAGAATGTGAAAATATCAGTTTTGCATTTAGTTTGCATTGCACTTGGTTATGTATGGTATTTGGATTGCCACACTTTTTCCCCTCGTTTCGTTATTTTTCCTCTGGCCGAAACTGAATATTATTATCTGAAGATTAAGCTGTCACAGGGCCACATAAATAGGAGCGGACACCTATAGAAAGAAGAACTAGCATCAGAAAGCCGCGGTAATGACTGGAGGGCATTACCAGTAAAAACACACATCAGAATAGAAGCCTGACATTTCATCATCTTAGCTAATAAGGCCATTAAAGTGCCGTGTGGAAATGGCAGGTATCAGCGACACACAGCGAATGCGTCTATCTGCAGTACATACACATACACCTCTGTCTCTAAGTGACTCAGGGACATTGGACTGGTTGAACCTGTATTTTTATCCCCGTCCTGACATCCTCTACGGCACTTATGTAAGACAGAGTGGCACAGCCTCTATCTTGCGGCATCCTCGCACACACAGACACACGCTCCTGTAGCCCGAGCCGAGTGCTCAGAAACAGTCGGCATATCTGCCATTGCGTTCGAAAAAATAAAGGAGTGTAATCTGGGATACTGTTCAGTTGAATAAAAGGAAAGATGATGTCTGTCCTCCAGCTGACACCAAGGCTTTTGTGATGGCTTAGGCTGTCTGCTCACCTTCCCTGTATGTCTGTCTGTCTGACTAAAGCACAAGCAGAGAGAACGGACTAGGCTCTGTCTCAGCTAGCACCCGAAACACGGATTTTCAGTGAAGTTTATACTAGCTTAGTATTGCAGTAAGGTGCTGTAAACGTTTTTTTTTTTTTTTTTTTTAGAAAAATCACACATAAATCGTCCCTGCTACATGACAGACAGCACTGTATCCTATGAAATTTTACCTGTCTTTGGACAGCCTACAGAAAAAAACTGAGATTGAAGGAGTGGCCCAGCCGTTTTTTTAAGCCAATCAGAAAACATTCCATGCCTTTCGTTTGTTAAAATTTGCTAAAATGTCTTTTGGAGGGTGGAGTTTTGGAAAAGATACAGGCTGTTTAAT
Source organism: Paramisgurnus dabryanus (assembly GCF_030506205.2). Classification (NCBI taxonomy): domain Eukaryota; kingdom Metazoa; phylum Chordata; class Actinopteri; order Cypriniformes; family Cobitidae; genus Paramisgurnus; species Paramisgurnus dabryanus. Next base: position 9,186,876 of record NC_133347.1, read on the forward strand.
TTAGTACACTTTTAAACATAAATCACAGCGATACCATAGAGCAGTGGTTCTCAAACTGGAGGCCGCAAGATGGTGACGGGGCGCCCCAGTTTTAAGACATTTTATAAAATACATTGATTTATCATGAATTCTGGGTAATTCAATCTAAAAAAATAAGGCTACTAACCAATAGCACTACTTTGTATAATTTAATATGTTTTGTTTAATTAAAATGTTAAGTATTAGAACTGTTTTTTGTCATAAATTTTCTTTGGGGGGCGTGCAAATGAATTTGCCGTACACAAGGTGGGATGCACGCTGAAAAAGTTTTAAGAACCCGCTGCCATAGAGGAACCATTTTTGGCTCCTTACAGAACCATTTAGTCAAATGTTACTTAAAGTGGGCATAAAACGGAAGTAGCTACTGTCTTATTTTCCCCGTCATGACATATATCCGAGTGAAGCGGCTTCTGAAACGAGAAAAAGATGAATTTCTTCCATCGAGAACTGACTGGATCGTTTGAAGTGTTATGTTGCTTACTTGCTAATCGCTGCGATCTTTTCCGGGCCCAGCCCTCTTGCCATTCCCGGTGACCGAAAATAAAGAGAGAGGAGGGGAGGAGATTTGCGTTTTTGATTAAAGTTTATGAGGGCACATGAATTATTTTTAAATAATTAAATTCACAGATATTCCATATTCCATAAAAAAGTAAGTTTTAATTTCAATTTTCATTGTAAAGCACCTTACATAATCATAAATCACCTTTTGTGGTTGGAGCCGATGGTGTAGTGGACGGTGCTCTGACACATGGTGCAGACGCACTTCTGGCGATCCAGGTGGCGATCCTTTGCCAATCCCATACCCCTCTCTTCACCCTATACTTTCCTGTCATCTCCGTAATTAATATCTATCAAATAAAGGCAAAAATGGCCCAAAAAATAAAAAATCACCTTTTTTGAAACAGAAAGACTCATTGGATGTTAAAAGCTCTTTATAGGCATCCTGAAGCAACTTTATTTTTAGGAGCGTATCCATAGTTAATGACTACTGCATTTGATAAAAAGAAGACAAACAGAAATATTACTAAATATTCTTTAAGCGAAATTTAGATGCATACATAAACTCTATCCACTCCAGATATGTTTTACAAAACAATTCCAACATTATAATGAACATTCGTCAAAATTAATGAAAATGTAAAGTTTCGGCACGTAAGACACTCAAGGATGTGCTCTATTGTGTTAATAGTCCCAGCAGAGGGGTTAGCGGAAACATAACAACTCCCTTTATAGCAGTCTTTGGTTTCTTATTGCTTAATTAGAGTGACCTTCAATCTGGTAAACTACCTACTAATTTATTACCATGTGATTTCTGTGAAATGGTTATTAATTTATATCATTATGCATTTATTGGACAATTCAACCTTATCAACCTTGTCATTCAACTTAATTTTCACCTATCAAGTAAAAAAACGATATAACATTCTGACTTATCACAGCCTTTGCGGCAAAAATGTAATCCTGAATATGCAAATGAACAACCACCCTTCTCAAATATGACAAGAGGAGTTCAAGCACAGGAAAATAACAAGGCAACATTTAAGTGCTGGTGAAGGTACTGAAAAGGAAGGGCAGGTCTTTAATTGGCCATTGAGACACAACAGGTCCCTGGAATCAGAATGAATGAATGTCCACTTTTATCCGCTTCTTTTCCGGAATATTCAAAGCTCTCATCCCGTGAGCTTTGAACGTTTTTTTTATTTTTGAAAGAGAGAGAGAGACAGAAACGACACACAGCGAGAGCAGCAAACAGGCTTAATAAGTTCTCCTCAAACACACACACATACAAATAAACATGTACTGTACACACGCACACACCAATCAAGACCTGCTGCGCCGATTGCTATTTTGTCCCTTTGTGCCGTTCATCCCTATTTGCTGCAGAGAGGCATAGCACAGGATCCATTTACATGCATATCCTGAGAGCTTTGCAGATGGGCTTCCTATGGGCTGCAGGCACCTTTTTTCTGTTTGTCACATTGGAAAAGGCCAATATATAAAAGACTAAAAATGGAGGCAACGAAATTGATCCAAAAGCCGATTCTCTAAGGGGAAGCTGCAACGTCTGCCTTACTGATTTTTCTTTGAAATATATGAGCAAAGTTTTCATAGCTAAAATCTTTTATAGTCAATGCAAATCCTGATTATATAAATAAGGAAATTGTTATATTGAAGTTTATCCAATAGGGTGCACTACAGTAAGTGACATCAGAAGAAAAACAAAGTCATATCTGATTAAAACGCACAAAAAAATCGTTAAATTTAAAGAACAATTAGGGAAGAGAAATGTTACAAACATTTCAGGATGTTTTTGCAATTTTTTATTAATACGCTACAACAACTAAAGTGTTTTTTATCTTTGTTTATTGTAAAACAGTGTATCAGTATGTTTCTAAAAAAAACTCAAAATGAAAACAATGCCTCGGTGTTGTAAAAAATTGTTAACCTTTCTAAATATGCCCACAATAATAAAGGGAATTGAACTTCAGAGTGCAGATGAGGAGCATTTTTATGAAGAGCTAAAAATAAGCACCAGCTGAATTTCAGCTTAGATCATTTTTTTCTCACCCATCTCTATTATTCTGCACTCATGAATCTATCAGCAGGAAACATTAGTGCTTTTGCTTCACTTTCAGTGCACATCTTGATCTAAATTACACCACATAGTGGTATAAGACATAGTATCACATAGTACATGAATGAATATTAAAGTCAACATGAATTCTAACTTGACCATTTTATTTTTTATGGAATATTGTAATTTTTTTTAAATAATGATTAATCTGTGCCCTTATTTTTTCTAAATTCATGTGCACTCATAATCAAAAATGTTAACCTCCAACTTTGAAATGACTTTGTGTCATGAGTTACCCAGTTTCACAAAATTACGTACCTATAGTCACGTAAATGTTTTATTCGTTTTCATGATACTGTCATTTTTTTTTGTGACCGTATCACAAATTTCTGTTTACGTGTCATTGTCACGTATTGGTTACTCAACTGCTTTTTCCTATTTTCAAACCATTGTCACTTCGGTTTAGAGATAGATTTGGTGTTTGCGTTAGGATGTTACTTTAAGTATTAGTTTATACTATTTTTACTTTTTTATATTTTCTTATTTTTAAACCATTGTCGTCTGGCGTTAGTGGGAGTTGGGTTTGGGTAAGGATGTCATTTTATGTAAATCTAACCCTAAACCAAAGCGACAATGGTAAGAAAATAGGACAAAACATTTGAGTAACCAATACGTGACAATGACACGTAAACAGAAATTCTTGATACAGTCACGAAAAACACGGAAATGCGTGGCAGTATCACGAAAAAGAATAAAACATTTACGTGACTATAGGTACGTAATATTGTGAGACTGGGCTGGTTATGGCGTGAGGGCGGTGCTATTAGGAAATCCCTGAAGTTCATTTTCCTTGTGTTTTGTTAGCAATGCCCAACTTCAACTTTCAATCAGTTCCCAATGGACGAAATCAATTCCCACCCTATACTTTTTTCTCATTTTATTTGGATATATGTCGCGATAGGGAAATAAAGAAAATTGCCACTTCTGTCTAATGCTGACTTTAAGGGCCTGTTTACACAAGAATGCTCGAGGGTGAAAACGTAAAAATATTTTATCGGATGTGCCTTTCGTTTACACAGCGACAGCTTTTTTGGGGCTTAAAAACGCCAAAAAGTGAAACCACCCTCCAAAGTGGAAATCTTAAAAACTATCTACCATTGCGTTTTCATCTAAAGGGGTAAAAACGCAAAAGTCTGCTCACGGTGGCTTTCGTCAAGTACGCGTTTATGTCACAGGCATGCACCAGTTCAAGAAAATAACAACAAACATGTCGGATTATATCCATACTTCGAACCTTCAAGTTGCCATAGCAGCTCTGATAAATATACAAGAGTCTTTCCAGCAGTTGTATGAAATATTCACAGCTAGTATTACTAGGCGCATTAATTACCTCCATCAAATTGTTGATGCGCCAATTCGTAGGAGGCAAACCAGACGGTTTGGACAAGACCTATGAAAACAAGGAAGAAGGTTGTACATAGGCGCACAGACTTGGTGTTGTTGTGTGTCAGTGCTTCACATTGCCACCTAGCCGCCTGGAGTGCATACTACATCGAATATCACACACTTTTGTGTCAGAAGTGTTCCCCCTCAAAACGCTTGTATAAACGCAGAATAAAAAGTGATAACGCACCACCACTTTTGCGTTTTCTTTTCAGATCGTTCCTGTGTAAACGTAGCCTAAATATAGTTGATTTACAGAGTTAGTTTAGAACTAGCTACAATCAGCTCATGAATGGTGTTTTAATCTATGTTTATTTATTTTTAATTGTTCCCCAATTACATTATTTCAATGTGTGTGTGCTATTTTAATTCTAGTAGTGACCATTTTTGTGTGCTTAACTTCCAATGTGCCAAAATGCCACAGCTGTTTAATGAATTCAGCCATCGTTTTAAAAATGCGGCACACAGTGAGGTTGTCATTAGGCATTGGAATAGCCATTCGGACAGTGTGAGAAGGTCAGACTCATGTTTTATAAAAGGTGTTAAAGCTAAAGTGAACACGCTCCTCTGACTGACGTAGCTGTTGTTTAAACCCCCGAATACACCTCGCTTTTTTTAAAAGATGCATCCATAAAGAAATTTCCCTCCCCCACGTATGCACATCTCCAACCTTCATGACAGTCAGAATATGACAGGATTGTAGATGTCACCCAGCCCCCTCAAACAGAGTCGAGTGACAAAATTAAACACATAGAGTAGATGCGCGCAAACATTCTTTATGCAAATGCTTGAATACATTTAGAAGCAGTGTGGAATCATCTTAAAATAAAAAGTTTGAGGCTGAAAAGCAACACAGTCTAGGGCCCTTCTCTGTTCCCCCATCCCCAGGGCCAGCGCGCTTCTCTTCAAACATCTGCTCTTAAACGCACACGGCTAAACCGGTGGCAAGTGCTGTTTGCCATGACAGTTACTGCATGCTGAAGGGCTCACATTGTTACCCTGTCAAGTTGAGCCAACCATCAAAACGCAAACCAATCTCAAAAATATCATTGATAGAGTGTGGAGGAGGTGAGGGAGGTGGGATGGGAAAAAGCTACTGAAAGTGTAGAGATGCATAAACAGTTTCTTGTAAGTGTGTCACGCATTGTATTATTTAAAGTCTGTCTGTGAGGTTTTCCCAGATAATAGATGTTGCAAGTGCAACTCTGTACAACAGATGATCCCAAACCTCTCTTAACATGCTATCTTTTTTTATATACTGTTTGTGACTGTGTCTGTAAAATCCAGGCTAAAGTCTCATAATCTAGTAATAATGAGATTTGATTTTATCCATCTTTGACATGTCGAAATTAATGATATCAAGGTTATATTTTCACTGAATGTTCTTTACATTATGTAGATGATGATTTTATGTGGAAAACAGTAAATTACAAAACTGACTTTAGCTGAGCTTCTACAGACAGGGTCACATATTTCCAATGTCGTAAGAAAGATTGTTTTGTCATTAGGAACTTGTGGATTACTTCCCATCAATTTGGTACATCCCGTAACCGTGCATTCTTTCTGCAGATAATCAGCAACATGGAGCCTCAGGTGACGAACGGGCCCAACTCCGCCACAGCCAACGGGCCCTCCAGCAACAGTCGCAGCTGCCCCTCACCCATGCAGACCGGTGGCCCTAATGACGACAGCAAGACCAACCTCATCGTCAATTACCTGCCCCAGAATATGACCCAAGAGGAATTTCGCAGCCTCTTCGGCAGCATTGGCGAGATCGAGTCTTGCAAGCTAGTTCGGGACAAAATCACAGGTACTAAGGGGGAAATACAAAATACATTTAAAAATATTTTCGATAGCATGGTGAAATGCGTAGCCTATAGAGGAGGAAAGGCCTATACAATGCTGTAGAAAAGGTTGAATGAGACCAAGTTCGATTTGCTAGTTTTTAAGATCGATCTAAAACGTCCAAACTAGCTATAAGCCCAGCACCTTAGGTTGATTTAAGCTTTCAGGGGTGAAAACTTGTCACCTTTCAGCGAAATTTGGATCCAAAATATGTCATATAGCTGATTCATCTAGAAATGGGGTTGAGGGGTTCTGCCACAGGGTCCCGGTGAATGAAATTATAAAAATCATGTCCAGCTATGCTATGTTTTACAATTTATAGTCACCTTATTTGCTGACGAAGTTTGAGAAGTCTGTGCAGATTGAGTGCACATACTTAACTTGAGAGAGAGAGAGAGAGAGCTTGTGTCTTTGTAAACTTTTTCACCCCTGAAGCTTTTTTTATTTGGATATTATGGTTTTTAAAGGACCAATAGGTTGAACCAGAATAAGTTTGAGTTGCTGGTTTTAAAGATGTTACTGTAAACTAGCTAAGCCCGGCAAACAGCCTAAGCTTATTTTATTTGGATATTATGGGTTTTAAAGTGGACATTTCACAAGACTTTTTTAAGATGTAAACTAAATCTTTGGTGTCCCCAGAGTACATATGTGAAGTTCTAGCTCAAAATATCATATAGATAATTTTTTGTTAAAATTGCCACTTTTAAGGTGTGAGCAAAAATGTAATTTTTGGGTGTGTCCTTTAAAATGCAAATGAGTTGATCTCTGCACTAAATGGCAGTGTCTTGGTTGGATAGTGCATATTAAGGAGCGGTATTATCCCCTTCTGACATCACAAGGGGAGCCACATTTCAATGACCTATTTTTTCACATGCTTGCAAAGAATGGTTTACCAAAACTAAGCTACTGGGTTGATCTTTTTTATCACATTTTCTAGGTTGATACCCAATTATAGCACTTAAACATGGAAAAAGCCAGATTTTCATGATATATCCCATTTAAAGCTAACAAGTAAAGTTTTTTTTTTACATTTATGTTTTTCACAAACCTCTTCATGAGAAAAGCATTATGTGAAGCTTAAATTATTATATAACAAAATAGAACAGCTTAAAATCATATTAATGTACAGTTGAATACCCCATATCTAAAATTTCAAAGAATGCCTTGTACTACACCATCCCAAGCATGGGTTAGATCTGTTGAACACTGTTGTATCAGGTCAAACTGCAATTTCAAGGCTATTTTGTTTACAGAGCCCAAAGGCAAAAGGGTGAGAAAGAGAGAGATACATACAGTAGGTTTGTTTAAAGCAGCATTCCCCTGCTAATCAGACTTCTAATCCCACCGTAGTGACTATGTGGGTGGTAAGCAGATGGATAGGGAGGCTGCTCAGAGATAATGCCAGATAATGGCCTCCATTTTATATCCTACTTAGTGACACTTCGCTCCGGATAATCTTATTAAAACAGGGCCAAGCCTAAAGCCACTGATTTTTGAACAAAAGCAAGGAAAAAAGAGTGAGAGACTCCTGGCTCTTGACCACAAGTTTTGAAGGATTTCATTGCCAAGTAGTCAGATGGTTGGGCAAGAAAATCATCATTAGAAACGTTGTCATGAGATTTGACACATGCTCCTTTTGCAGTCTGTATGTTTGCATGTGGGATATTCACAAAAATGTGGGATTGCATGCCAAACACCAAACAGAACGTGTTTTATTAAATCACAAACTGTCCAATAAGATAAGGTTGGGGGATATACTACAAGAAATATTGTATCCAGACCAATAACTGTCTTCATGCTGTGCCCTCGCTCAGACTGAGGATCACACAGTGCATCATAAATACTGAACAGCTCGCTCTGCACTGTCTTCCCAAGGGTGCAATTTCCTAGTTCCGAATTTTAAACTAACAAATCGCTTCTTTATCATTGTAAACGCAGAGAGGCTGCAAGATCTGTCTAGTGCCATCATTAGCTGGGGTTCAAAATAGTTGCGAGCATCAAAGATTGTATCAGCAATGTCAATATATTAGACCAGATCAGTTTTTGGGAGCCCCGCTAACGGCTTTCATCTATAGGGTATGGAGAGCGACGAGAAATCACTTCTTAGCTTTTCAAAGAATTTGGACGTACGAGAAGCTTTAACACGCGTGTTGAAAAGCTAAAGATGACTCCCTCGACAAGGTGAGAAGCGTTGGGCCCTTTGCAGTGAAACAGACAGGCGTCCTCTTTTCACTTTATGTTTCCCCCGCACCTGTCAGCTTTGATGAGACGCAATGCAATGAAGTATCATTAAGCCCGTGTGACTGCCGCTTGCCAAAGTGCCACCCCATATTTTTGTTTATCTGTCCTTATATTTTACTTCTTTCACTTTGGCATACTCTCCTATTTTTTGTTTTCTGACCTGTGACTGTGCATGAGATCTGAAGAAGCTTAATCTTGTATTTAATATATGCTTGTATGCATATAAATGTCTTTCATAATTGGCAATGTGACACTTAGTCACAGTTTAAGCTCTCACTATTTAAATTTGTCTACTAACAGTGTACACGAATGGATTTACATGCATCACAGGACAGTTCTGTCATTTTTATTTTTTCTACTGAACGTCGTGAAAACATTTTATTTGCACCACATTTCAAATCATTATTTATTTAATGCAGTGATAATGACATTTGTTTAAAATGCTTTAGGAGAAAGAATATTCAGGAGAAATTTTTTAAACATTCAATATTACAGTTATGAAAATTAACTCTGTGTTTATTAAATATAAATATTCATACTTTTGCATAATTATATAAAATTACAGCTTGATTGGAAATGATTGAAATTGGAAGTGATTTTGATTTGGTCTTTTTTTGGTGGAAATGATGCCAACTATAGACCAGTCATAATAATTTGTGAAAAAATAAGAAAAAATATTGAAACGGCCTTTATATTACATTTATGTTATTTATTACTTATATTAAATTTAACAGTTAATAGTTTTATGATTGTTTGTCATATTTTATGACATTGAGTCTATTATATAAGTCTATTTAAATCTTCCCTTAAGTGGCGCTGTCCCGTGAGTGGGACACCTAAGTTTACTTCAATATTTTCCATGTAAATTTTATGTTTATCACAACAAACTATATATTGTTGGAACGGTCTAAGCCTCTAGAATACATATTTCAACAATGATTTATAAAATAAATTATGTAGGGAAAGTAATTGATTAATTTATGAAGAGAGTGTGCTTAAAACATTTATATCCTGCGAAATGTCACTATTTTTTGTTACAGGACCCCCCCCCCTTAGGAATGCATATTAATTATTATATATTCATAACACTATATCCTATTATAAATCTTCAAAAATGTTGACAAACTGTATATTATTGGAAAGCTTTAAGAATGTAGTTTTCATATTTACTTTTTTGCAGTAATATTAATGCAGTGACAGTAATTTAGTAAATTGTGACAAGAGTATGCAGCAAACCGTTGACATCTAGTGGCCGTTGTTGGTAAAACCACTAAAAGTGTGACACAAACTACATTGTTTGTGATTTTAACTTTGGATCACAACTACTTGAGACTTATGGCTCCATGTTTGCATTACTACTTTTGTAAAATATTAAGTTTTTTATTTTATTTATACAATAAATATGTTATTGCATTATTTTTATTTATTAAAATAAATGTAAACTGCTATAACAATTTATTCATTTAAAAAGAAGACACTTTGGGGGTTTTCACAGGAGGTGAAAATATTAAAATAAGACCAAGATTAGCTTCTAGACCAAAAAATGCCAAATTTATATTAATTTGAAGGTGTCATCTTCACCCCACCCGCACTCAAATGGCATTTGCGCCAATTAAGGGGTTAAAAATTAGCAATTTTGATGTGACCATTTAATAACAAATCAGTTTGATTAAATAAAAATAAATCCTGAGATGCAGCTCTATAAAGAAACACGCGTGTGTGCCGAGAATGCGCACATATACAAAGCACTATCATTAACTGATGTAAACACAAAAACAATTAAATAAATCCTTAAATGTTTGGTCGATTCATTGCACAAAATAAATACATTTTTGTATATACTGCGAATTAAAAAAAAACAGCGGGCCAATATTTATTAGCGATTATGTAAACTGTCAGCAGAGATGGATTCATCACATTCCTCTCAGTGGGAAAAGCATTTCAGAAGTCATTACGGAACGAATTGTGTTGAGATGCCGAAGAAAGCAGATGGTTATGCTGCTAACTTAGCGGAAAGCCTTTGTTTATAAAGGTTCGAGTCAAGCTGAAAATCCCCTACTCAAAATGCACACATCCCCAGCCCAGCGCTGCTTTCTCAGCAACACCCTGTCTGCTGCTAATAGTGAGGATAAACACACAGCCCATGGGGAGCGAAGGTGATTTTCTTGTGAGCCAGGAAGCATATTGAATGAAAACTTTTAATGGAATACATTAAGAAAGTGTTAACGCTTCTGGCTATCAACACAAAGAAAAATGGAAAAGCCTGATTGAGCTGCGGTTCGAAGAGGAAAAGAATTGGGTACTTGTCAGTTTCTCCGGCTTGCCGGATTCCTTTCTGCGTGAAAATGAACACGATTGTGTTTATAATGATACCGCAGAAAAAGAACACATTGAGGCGGGAGCGTGAATTGATTGCATCTGTGATTTTCCATTTGATGAGGAGGGGAAGGGAAAAAAAGAGCGACTGCACATAATCTTCTGTTCATATTCCTCAAGCAGTAAATAATTACAGCACGATTAAAAATGGCTTCTGAGAAACACTGCCAACCCCCCTGCGGTCCAGGCCTCTGCCTGTGTAGCACAAACGCAGGCGACGCGCGCTATCGCTCCCAGCCTGCTTTGTCGCCTGCCATTTTGCTTCATTATTTTTCCCTTCTTGCCCAGTCCACAGATGCTATTGTTGGTATTTAATGGCTTGGCAGAGGCTGCGGTGCTGCTATTGGTTCACTCTGTGTTTAACACTTATGTATCTTACATCAAAGAGCCCGGCTGCTTTGTGCGACTGCTTGTTCAGGTACACAACCCGCTCTCACGCCTCGCACCCAACCATCTGTCACTCTGCCCACCTGAATGTGACGTCCGTTGTCCATTGCCAAGCTAGCGCGCGAGTCTCGGTGATCCGACATCAATATGGAAGCATATATTACTATATGTGACTTATGTTTGTCACATGGCACACTAGCAGGGCGGAGAATAGTCAAGTTGTTTAGTCAGTTTCTTATTTTCTGTATAAACACCAAAATTATTTGCAGATATGTATAGACTATTGTGAACAGTGTTGAAGGTAACGCATTACAAGTAACGTGCATTACGTAATAATATTACTTTTCTGAAGTAACAAGTAAAGTAACGCATTACTTTATAAATGTACACATTAACATTTAAGTTACTTATTTTAAAAAGAAATGCGAGTTACTTTTCGGTTTAATTAATTTGATAAAAAAAACACAACATACTGAATTAAACTGAACGTAGTCACATAGAAGTACGCACTTTATGCATGCGCGCCTGAGCGGGAATAGTTTTGAGTCCGAAACGGAGATGGCAGGCCAGAGCTTGATATTTTTTTGCGATGGAAATGTGCAATTTCTGAATTGCAGAACTTCTCAATCATAAAAACATGTGCAAGGTCTGTACAAAATCAAGCCTCAGCCAATTATTTTTATTATTATTTATTTATTGTATTTTACACCATACAGTAGACATAACTTCACAGGAAAGATCAGAAACCAGCACCAAACCCACATAAACCAATCTAGACCAGTAGGAAAATTCATGCTGTTCTTTTCGCAGGCCAGTGTGCAAATCCAATCTGTAAACTTTTATCTCATGTAATTTTTTTTTATGTTTGTTACATAAATATTCACATTGAAATGTTGAACAGACATTGTAAGCAGCTGTTTCATAAATATAAATGACAAACGCTTAGGAGGAAAACATCTTTGATTACATCACAAACTGAATATTCACAAAGCTTTGACTATGTGCCTTAGAAACCGGCCTAGAACGGTCACACTCGTTTGGCTATACGCGTCAAGTGTGTCAGAGTCAAGTGTGTGGCAAATCAAGCAGACAACCAAGACTCACCACCGTGATTTAAAACCAGTAAGATTTTCCTTCACACTATTATACTGACTAAAAACTGCAGGGAAAAGCAGATGTAGTAGTATGAAAAATTCATTGTGCTTGATGTTTGCAGAAGCATGTTGAGGTTTGCAACACCTTAGTAAGTGTTAGACTGCTACGAACGTACAAAAAACCTCCATGTCAAACACGCTCAGCATTTGTCTGACGTAGTTGAAATAAAACACGAACTGTTTTACACGTTTTGTCATGTCCTGTTTCAAACAGCATAAGGTCAAATTAAACCAAGACAAAAATGCTGTGTGGGATCTAAATGGTGCAATCACACAGGTGAAATTGGTAGTAGGGGAAATGAAAATGTTCCACATTCAGGCTCAGGTAAACAATGTAAATGATAAGTTATTCAGGGTAAAACATTCAGACCTCATTTACTTTGCTTGACAATGCACTCAATGACACCATCCCGATCCATTGACAAACATGGTAAGAAAATATAAACAAATCATCCTCATTTGTAAACTTAGTTATCCTCTATTGGGTTATATAGAAATGTTTACTTTATTTTCTCTCTTTTTTACACTGTTTCTTAATTTCCCTGGTCCACTTGTTTTTGTGAGGTCCAACTATTGTAAATGTCACTGGTTTTGGTGCTTCGTTACTTTGTGAAACAACCATACATAGGGGTTAGCACTCATGGACATTGTGCCATGGAGCTACTGCAGGTGATGAGAATTCGACTTTGGTTTATGACATTTTACAATACTGTTGACTTTTTAAAAATCCAGTCAGTATTTCTATTGACGGTCTTCCCTGCTGAAAAAACAGCATACTAGCAAGACCAGTATATGTTGTGTTTTAGTGCTGGTTTTCTGGTGATCACCAGCATAGGCCAGCATAATTTCCAGTGGCGGTTCTTTATTGCTCTTCTGAATGGGCGCTAATTAAAAATATGTGTCATGTGTTGCTCGTGTTTTCAAAATATGTGTTTGTTGCGTCATGTGTATCATGTGCATCACGTGTTTTGTCAAAATAAGTGCCTGCTGCACACGCGTCAAAACGTTTATGATAAAAGAGACGCTCACAAAATACACACAAGACACTCTCTTAACAGTAAACTGATTATGCATGAGATTATGCGAGTATCTGGCGCGATCGTCTCTTTTATCATAAACCCTTTAGACGCATCTGCAGCAGGCACTTATTTTGACATGACATGTGATGCGCATAGGATCACTTTACGCGCAGAACACATATTTTGAAATTACGAACCACACACACGATGGGCTACATACAAGTTGTGACGAACTTCGCATCGAGCGCCCTCGATAAAAGGAGTCATGGCCGCCACTGATAATTTCCATGTATGCTGGTGACCATCAGCTAAACCAGCACCAAACCAACATGGACCAGCATGGGAATTATGCTGGTCTATGCTGTTTTTTCAGCAGGGTTCTCCAGTAATTTTACCATACAATAAAATCATAAAAAAGTTTTTTAATATTTAGATATTCAGCAGCAACAACATAAACGAACGGCGGGATCATAGCTAAAGTATATCCAACATTACACTGAGCTAACGTTATACTGTGTAAAATTAATGTATACAGTACATTCTTATCCACAGATCCTTCAATTCTTGCCCGGCTGCCAAATTTGCACAGCGGTGATCCATGCTCACTGTCTCCCCTCTTTTTTTGGAAACCAAAACATTTTTATTTTCCACAAGGTATTTGTTCCAATGCTCAGTTTAGTCATAAGCCAGACCGATAAACAAGCACAGACCGGAAGTTAACTTCAGCCAAGCTCAAAGCCACAGCAACGCACATGTGTCCGATTAAACCATCTATAATAATCAGGGTAAAAAAAAAATTTTTTCACTCGGTAAATCATTTGAAATGTACTTTAGGCTGTTTACTGTTGCCAAGCAACGTATCAAATCGTCACATTAATATAGATGTCATGGTTGCAGGTTTATCTGCATTTTAAAATAACTTTGAACACGGTTCATCCAATCAGAATTTAGAGTTGCAACTATCTGTTTCACAACATCAGTTTTAGCACTGGTGAGGTTAGTGACTAACATTACCTTGCGGTTAGCTTGGCATTAGCCACTGGCTTTACGCAGCTCCAGCAGTTCCAGAAGAGCGTGGGATTTCAGCATTCCCTGGGGCGGCTGCCAGCGTTGTCATCTAATGCTGGGTCTGACGTCGCTTCGTTGGGGTGTCCCAGATTTACAGGGGCTCCTTTCGTTCCCACATGCATACTCCTCCCAGACAGCCCACACACTGCAGGCTACATGCCAACACGCCGCGGGCTTCAGCACAGCAGAGGGGGAACCGGGGGTGGGAGATTCCTGTGTCTTCCAGCTGTCGCAAACCTGGCACAGCAAAAACGCAGACAGCTTCAGATGGATTTACAGTAAAGGGTTTGCAAGAGAGCGAAATGTTAAATATACAGTAGGCAACAAAGGCAAAACTTTAATCAATCTGTCAATAAGTAACAGGAAAAAGTACAATGCTTTCAACACACAAAACTTTATATGGCAAATCTAGCCGGGTGGTATGTGAGGAAACAGGCCTTAAGTTTACGCAAGGTCAGGTAAACTAATGGGTTTGCACAACCTTTTAGCGAAACATGAATCTCTAATGCAAATCCAATCAGAATGATGCTTTTGTCTGGGAGAGCACTTAGGCAGCCCTTAAGTGTTTTATGTACAAATGGGTTGAATTAAGGCTATTAGATGCAATGATAAACAGCATTAAGAACAGAGACTTATCTCATTGCACCTTACATTATCTAATTACACTTCAGTCGCGTTTTGTCTCTTTTGATGCAATATCACTATGCTAATTAGAAAAGTCATTAAGTCATAAGTTGGCGTCTTTAGACATTATACAGGTTCTAGCATGACATGAACTCAGATGCTGCATGTTTACAGCTGCCAATAACACAAAGCTTGTTTTAAATGGTTTGCGGTAACTGCAAGTTGGTCGGTTCAATAGGAGAGAGAGAGAGGCACTTATAGGCACAGAAAAGCCCTGTTCGGACAAGACTCGTTTTACGGGGGTAGATGGCGTAATGTAATTTTATCACAGGATGTTTGTTATATTGATGGTCAATGCGAACTAGATTAGAAATCTCAGTAAAACATATACAAATGGGGGGGTAACTCAATTGCGCAGCGAGTCACCTATCTCGTCGTCATGTGCACATTACCTTGTTTCCTGATATCACATGTGCAAACAACATAACACAGAAAAGGAAAACTCGAAACACTGTGTTTCATTTCAGGTTGGGGAGAACGTCAGTTTCAGAAAGAGTCCGGTGCCTCTGAGAAGTGAATTTGACTTTTTTTTGTGTGTGTGTCATGGTATTCAGGAACTGACTTGCCACTGACTTGTTTTTCCACCTAGAACGCAAGTAAATGCTTCTTTAATCGCTTTTATATTTGAAAGAAACCTGCATAAAAACAGAAAATGATGAATAGGCCTGGGGCGGTAACCGGATTACCACCATACCACGGTCATGTGACGCATGTTGCGGGTCTGAGCTCCTCACCTCGCCGCTTGCCAAGCTGGAATGTGGCAATACTACCCCTTTGACGTTGACAACTGCTAGCGCGAACATTTTATCTTTTATGACTGCTGTGTGTCATTGGCCAATCGGAGGTGATTTTAACAAACATAAAAGCTTTGCACAAAAATAACAGTGGAGACATGAGGTTCTTTCTGCTGTTTTGTACTTTGTAAAATGAGTCCCCTCCAGGAATTAACGTCTGCAAACCAGACACATTTATTTAGGTTGAGCTCTATTCGTGGTTAACCTAGTTTACCTGCATTTCTTAAATGAAAACTCAAACATTAAATAAAGAATGGGGTTTTTATTATGTTGAAGGTGCTTTAAGGGATGTCAACCATTCTGGTAGCAGATTTGGACACCGATCCATCTCATTGTTGTCAGTACATTTGAAAGGTATTGAAAAGCCTGTATACAAGAGAGATGACAAGATCACAAGCAACACTAGCCGCTTTTCACATACAGTAGCATGTAAAATCCCCTTAAGATGGAATAAAAATGTCTTTGAAATGTATTTTCCTGCAGGGATCGCTTCATGTCTCAAGATGCTGTAGCAACAAGGGCAAAATGTCAGGCAGGCAACAGCAGTGATGCATTTGTTTTGACAAATTGAAATGGTTTTTTGTCTTGCCTTTCTTTTAGCCTTTCACATCCCAAATGTGACTAAATTCAAGTCTGACCAAACAGATTTCCCCATTTCTTTGCGAAATCAAGGTGCGTTAGCATCACGCGCTCACTTAACTGTCATCTCGCATCTTCTGTGCTTTTTTCTACCGCACGAATGCTGCTTTCAGCTTTTCCCCATTCGAGCTTAGGGGAACTGCTATTGTCGGCACAACATGGCTGCCGGAGGGTTTGGAAGGGGAGGGGAGCGTGTTGCTGGAGGCAGTGTTGTGTTTGCTACAATGTTCATCTCATTTTCAATCAATGGAAGCACTGGGCCTTTAAATTATGCATCAACAATTGATGTACGGAGAGGGGGAAATTAGCAAGGATCCACTGCGAAGACTTTTAGCTGACTGCCAAGCAGCAGAACAGGGAAAATCAGTCAAACATAACATCTTTCATGTGCAAAGCTTTGATGATAAATCATGTGTGTGTGGAGTTATTATAAGTGATATGTAATATGAAGACCATACTGTATGTATGTGTGAGAGAGAGAGAGAGAGAGAAGGACACCCACCGGACACACGCTCATTTTATCATCTCACACACTCCAGCTCCTGCTGCTGAGGGAAGAGGCGTAATGGTTCAAATACGGCTTCTTCAAATGGGCGCCCGCCACTCCAAACAGCCGCAATTTAGTGGAGAGAGAAACATCTCATTTCTCCCATATAACTCAGCGTGTTCCTCAAATGCTTCAGAGAGCCAAAGGAACCTAGAGAGGGGGCAGCTTACGCCTGCCCTTCCTCATCATCCTCATCTTCGCCATCATGAAGACGCTGTTGATGGCAATTACAGGAGAAAAGAAGACAGCGGACCTGGGAACTTGTGTATCTAGAGTATTGGTGTCATAACTAATGATATCAATAATGTTTCTTAGGCACACAAATGCTATGGGTTCACAAATGTGCCAGCAAGCTTTTACAGTACTTACAGACATCTCTGAGCAACAAACATAACTGTGTGCACATTATGTATCATGTTTCTTAAAACAGAAACATAATTAGACAAGAAATTATAAAATGCAGTGCATTTAGGGACTCATATGCAGTGTTGCGGGGAAAGTTACTTTTAAAAGTAATGCATTACAATATTAAGTGACTCCCAAAAAGTAACTAATTGCGTTACTTAGTTACTTTTCATGGAAAGTAGTGCTTATGTTACTTTTTAGTTACTTTTGTGTTACTTTTTCTTGGCTGAGGCTTGATCTCGTTTAGGCCTTTGCAGGTGTTTTTATGACTGAAAAGTTCTGCATTCAGAAATTGCAGATTTGTCGAGCTCTGGCCTGCCATCTCAGTTTCTGTTCCCACACAGGCGTGTAAGCATAGAGTGCATAATGTGACTACGTTTAGTTTAATTCAGTACATAATTTTTTTAATCAAATTAATTAAAACTAAAAAAGTAACTTGCATTACTTTTTTGAAAAAGTAACCCAAATATTAATGTGTACATTTAAAAAGTAATGTGTTACTTTACTCGTTACTTCAGAAAAGTAATATTATTACCTTATGCATGTTACTTGTAAAGCATTACCCCCAACATTGCTCATATGCATCAAATACATTAAACAAAATCGCACTCTGCTTCAAAACCTAATGAGAGTTTCATGTAGGTAATATTTTAGAGAGCATACTGTACTGAAACAAAAACGGTAAAATAATTATGCTACCACCACATAAGATGCCTTGTTTCACCCTGGTTCTAAGGCAATATTAAATGTTTTTTAGTAAAAACAATCCCATAATGCACTGCAACAAAAATATTATATATTAGATTCAATAATTAAAGCACTGACAAAAGATTAGTGTACGCTGCATATTGTTATGCTTATTGGAATATTGCGTCATTTTTTTAGCCAGATGTTAACGCCATCCCAAGCTTTATTTGTGTGGCACGAGGAGATGCCACCTATGTTGAACATTCCAAATCAGTCACTTATGATCTTCAATGATGGTCTGGATGCCTGTGTAGGCAGGCAGTAGGTAGACACTCCCTAGGTCTTGAAAGAAAGCAACAGTCTCGATCGAGCCTTTTCGCATTACTACAACACCCCTGCCTCTTTGTCGTGTCCCATCGCAATGAAAAACCCATCAGGAGCCTACACACTAATAGTCATAAGCTGTTTATTTGTGAAAAATATCCTTTTAATTGATGTTAAGCATTGTCTTTGAAAAAGCATCTCTGACGTTTCCAAATTTAACCGCACATCTATCCTGCTGGGGAACAGAGAGTGCTGGAAAAATGGAAATCCACACTCATTAAAAGCTCATTAAAAGCGCAATGCATCATTTCAGTTTGCAATTGTAATTGACAATTAAAATATATAAGTTAATGTAACCATTGCACTAATTAAACAACATAGAGATTATTCTCTTTTGCGTTGTCATTCGATGTTTATTTGTACATATTTCTGTAGTTTTGTCTGTTTTCGTTTTTTGCACATTTTTACGCTTATTGATCATCTTTTCTTGCATCTGACGCGGAAACATTATCATAAATTTGATGCAAGCCAAGCACCACAAGGTTATAAGAAAGCATCCAAGCCCAGAATATAATCACAGTTCTTCTTCCGATCAAACATTTTATGAAACATTTACAGAATAGGCATGTTGCAGAGTAGGCTTGCCATGAAACATTCTGTGTGATTCTCGCTTCCTTCATTAATGAATTCATGAGGCAGACCTGACCATAACCTTCTCTGGGACCTACACTGCCGTCTATTGTAGGTAACCCTGACTGTGCTGAAGAGATTGTGTTTGTGCGTACTTTGGATTCATGTACCGTCTCTGCGTGGGTATATGATCTTATGTGAATAGATATTTTATATTCTATGTGTAGGTGTCTATACCACATATGTTTGTCTAAATACACAGACAAACCTTTTATGTTTTCACGTATGATATGCTATCTATATATTTATATATAGATATATATATATGTGCAACCCTGTATCACGAAATTATGTACCTATAGTCACATAAATTTGTGAGTCTTTTTTCGCTTTTTTGCATGAACATGTCGCATATTTCTGTTTAGGTGTGATTGTAAGGTATTTGTTACTCAACTGTTTTTTCCTATTTTCAAACCATTGACACGTCGGTTTATGGTTAGATTTGGTGTTTGCGTTAAGTTGTCACTTTAAGTATTGCTTTATACATTTTATGATTTTTAAACCATTGTTGCCTGGCATTAGGGTTAGAGTTGGGTTTGGGTAAGGAAGTCATTTTATGTAAATCTAACCCTAAACCGAATTGACAATGGTAAGAAAATAGGACAAAACAGTTGAGTAACAAATACGTGATAGAAATAACTCTTGCGCCAGGGGCAAATCAATAAGGGGTTGGTCTGAAGTAGGTTTATTATTCATAGGTGTGGTTTGGGCGTAACGTCAAATAAACCAATCAGAACGCTATCCAACATTCCCTTTAAACGCAAGGACGCAAGTTCCATGGCGGGTTGCTATTATTATGACGGATTTACCAGGCGCACGCCAGGAGCGGTTCACAGCCGAGGAGACCGACGTTTTTGTAAGAGCAGTCAAAGACAGAGAGGTTGTTTTGTATGGGGATAGGAGAAACCCGCCCAAATCAGCGTAGGTTAAACAGGTGTGAGAGGAAATAGCCACAATTGTCTCATCAGCTGGCATCCCCATCGTTGCGCCAAGCGCTACAATGATGTCAGGAGACAGGGGAATCCCAAGCTTGCCAGCATAAATCGGGCACGCCGTGTAACGGGAGGTTGCCTATACACATGACCTGACGCCAGCAGAGGACATCGCTGCGTCCACCCTCACCGCTGAAAGGGTTTGGGGGCTTTGAAATCGGACCCAAGAAACGCAAGCAAGGTCCAACCCCAAAGTAAACTTACAAATCAAGTTCATATACATTAAGGTTTCTTATGAAAACATTTTAATTATTATTTACATAAAATAAACGTAATACAGCCACACAACAAACTTATGAAAATATTTTAATCGTTATTTGCATGAGAAGTTTTTAACGCAGCCACACAATAAATAAAAACTATCACCACAATGCTCACCACTATGATTTCCCTTATCTCATGTGTTAATATTTTTTTTGTAACAATTTATGATTTGCAAAAATAACTGTTGCATCTGTGTAGATTAGATAAGCAAATTGTGTGCGCGTTGTGCACGCTATACATTATGGTCAAGCATGCGCCCTTAAAATAGCATAATGAACCACGCGCAACGCGCCACTGACTTTAGACTTGTTTTTTCTGGTCAGTGGCGCAATTGTTTTTTGAAACTGCAAAATAGCATCAGGTATGGTTTGCGCCGCAACACGCCTCCTTTTTTACGCTGAACCGCCCAGGGAGCGCAAGTTCATTCCCTAGTTTGCCGACGTGCGTCTGTGGAGGGAAAAACCCGCTGTGCGCCGGTGCAAAATACGAATGATACATGCGTCACTGACAAAGTCAATTGCGCTGGGTGCAAGATAGGGCCCAATTAGTTTTTTGTAAATAACACATTCAAGAAGTAAATAACTGGCCTTTGTGTAATAATTGTGGTCTGTAATTTTGTGGATGACAGTACTAGTGTAAATGTATGCAGTAACACTCTTTATTCATCTTAAGCACAAATATGTAAACATAGCCTAATGCAAATCCGCAATAACTCAATAATAAGACAAAAATTTACATTTGATTACTTGTTGCCGCTGACCTGCAGTTCTCTGCCGGTGTTTGCATTTTTATGGATGACTGGGTTTCACTTCTGGGTGATATTTCACTTGTTGAGATGCAATGATAATGCAATTTCATCACACGGAGACTGCAAATGACTTTACTTTTATTAAACGTCCCGCCTGGGTTAGATTTATAAATGCATTACCTGTAAAGAATGTCTTTCTTCATCATTTACCGGTGCACCGCTAGGGAAGTGTTTGTTTGTGTGTATAACTTTGATCCACACCAAAGGTTCTGAAACATTTTTTTTAGAAATCTCACCAAACGCTATAAAACAAAATCACAGTTGTCCATAAGCAGAGTGCAGTGTGTGTGTGTGTGTGTGTTTACCCGGCTACATCGTTGTGTATTTGACTGCTGAGTTTTATTGTTCTTGTTGTAAAAAAATTTTGTGTTATTATGACACACTATGACGGCACACAAGGCAACGTGCACATGTGCGTGCAATATTACATCTTTTCTTTGAGGTCTTGCCACTGGACTTTGTTACACAGATGCGCTACGAGATATTTAATAGAGAGGATCGGTTTAAGGTTCTGTTAATGTGTCTGTTCGTTGGGAAATTAAATTAGCTAAATAATTGCCTTGCCAAAAAAAGGCCCTTAGAGATTGTCAAAACAACTTGCAGCCTCTTTTCTTTAAAGGGAGGATGATTTTATTCTTCCTATTGTCAATGACTACAAAGACTAATAATGAAATTAGGCGCTTAAATTAATAATTAATGAACACACAAAGGGATTCGCTTTTAATTTTCTCAAAATATTAAGAATATGACTCAGTCCAACAACAAACGTAATAACCCAAGTGTGCGTAGGTGTGCGTATTGTGCTTTTATCTTAGAAGAATCTGGTTTTGTTCACCCACTGCGATTTCCACTGTCACACTGCTGTGCGTATATGTGCTTTACACTGGTGGGTGGATCTCCTTTGACTGAAGCGGTAGTCTCATTCGGCCTCACCTTATCCTCAGGCAGGAACTCCAAAGGAGGCGAGGACCACTTCTAGCGATGTTATGGAAATGCCATCAGGCAAAGGGGCATTACAAAAGAGATTGTTTCATGAACCCATTATTGTACGCTGAAACACACAATCATGCAATCGTACACATCCACCCACACAGACACATATACACACTATGAAAATGGCAATGCGAGGCATGCCAACGTGGGGCCAAACGCTCTGGGCCACGAAGGGAAAAGGGAAAAAGAGGAATAGAAGTGGAATAGTGAAGAGAGAGAGACAAACGGAGAGGTTTAAGCAGAGAGATTTCTCAGTGTCTGTCTTATGTTCTCCGAATGTATCATTATCCAGAGCTGGTCTTATCCCTGAAGCTCTGATTGACTTTGAAAACACAATTTATTTACGCTAACCTTTTCAATTCTATCTTCTTTTACATAAACATATGCATGCAATTACTTTATGAGCACAGCACATATCTACACTCTAAAAAATGGTGCTAAATAGTACTAAATGCTTGTAATCATGGGGAACTATCATAGCGCCTATACAGTAGTACCTCTGTAGAACCACAAGTTCTATGCTACTGTAAAGCATGACTAAAGCACCACATGTAGTTCAGCATAGCACATTATGGTTCACATAGGTAATGTTTACCACTGGTTCCCCTATGATTACAAGCCAGTGAACCACTTTAAGTGCTATTTAACACCATTTGTAGAAAACTTACAGTCACAAATCTGAAATGTATCTATTAACCTCAATGTTAGCTATTAACCTCAATGTTAACCTCAAATTAACCACTGGATTAAAGACGTCCTATCGCATAGACAAATCACAAAGAAAATAAATTCAGATTTTTTTCTCTGAAACAGCAAGAGAGTCTCCTGATTCTCAAATCTTTCTCTTATTACTAAAGTTTTGTAATAACCTATCGTCGGATCTGCCAAGATTTAAGTCTGCAATTAAAAGATTTCAATATAAACTTTCATACAATATGAATTTTGTATCAATTTTTTCCAAAACCAAATACAGAATCTATTTACATCACTTATATACTGTAGATCTATACTCTTAATCTATGGCAATTATTTTCAATTAATTTGTTTATATTTGTATCAGAGACTATACGTAAACTGTGCAAGTAACATCAGCATCTTTCAAACAGTAATTTTGGTAAATTACCATGAATTTGTAAATTGGTGATTCTAACCAAATCCAGATTACGAAGGTGTCCAGCATTAGAATTTTTAAAAAGCTATTAAAGCCAATTTTTTTGCACATACACTGTATAAGATTTAGGTCTGAACTTAATATAACCATTATTTGTAGAGGATTTCAAAAATATTTCCTTTAGAATTATTTTCATTTTTTAGATTATCATTATCAAAAATTATCATTACCGCAACATGATAATTACATTAAATATATGCATTTACAAACTCATGTTTCGGTAATAAGAACTAAAAAGTTGTCTAGGTACTATGACAAACAAAATTTCTACTTTTATCCGGAGAGAAAAATAAGAACTGCTTACCTGGAAGCCATCTTGAGTGTCACAGTCAATTATGTCCCTTCCAACAATTTTTTTGTTGTTGAAAATGTTAGTTCCTTGAGGGCTTAAACAATGATTGAAAATTGTTGCGGTGGATGAGAAATTTTTCTTGGACACATTTATATTCCTTATTATTATCTCTACATTTACCAATGATCACCAAATACCACGTTTCTTTACTGTAAATGTTTATAGTATAATATGCACTGAAGTGTTTTATTTAAATATTTTGTTAAATATTTGTATGTCAAAAAACCAAATCCAGTCATGGACACGTTGCGGTAATGAAACTTTTCCCCCTTAATGTGGAAAAAACAACAAAATTGGTTTATATGATGTTATTTGAAATCATGTGCAAAATAGTACATAAAGAGATGTTTGTAACTGTATGCCTCTTTTTTTTATACTCTTACTTTGCATTTACTTTTTTTATCAAAATGTTTCATGACACCTCATAAGAATCACCCTCGCGAGAATCACCCAAATGTGCTGTTCACACACGCAGTGACGTTACGTCTTTTTACCAGTAACACATCATTCACACATAAGTATCAAAGTACCGTCAAACTCGGAGAGAAAGCGGAAGTTACATGTGGCGCGTCGAGCTCAGTGTTGTATATGTAAACAATGGTGGGTTATGACCAGCGGTGCATATCCACGGTCAGTATTTTGTTGTTTTCACTTTTCACATCTGTGGCAAACGCTGATGGTCGCGAAGTTGCTCGTCACCAAACAACATTGCATTAGGCGACGTCAAACGGAACCTGCGTCTTAAACAACAGCACTGTTTGCACACTAGGCTTCACAAAGGGTGTGCTAAGGACTTCAGCAATTCAGCAAATAGATGGTAAGCTGTTTTAAACAATTTTGGTGAAGAAATGTGGTTGTTAACTTCAGGTGTGCTTGACTTTTAAGCAGCATGTGTGTGGAAACGTCCATTAGAGCGTCATCTGTATCAAAACGTTATGATTGGCCCGAAGCTGTCAGCGCGGTCTGACGTCGTCCGTTCTGAATGCCGGTAATCTATATTTTTATTCACACATTGCACTTACCGGTAAAATACTGGTAATTTTACAGCCTCTCTTACTGGTAAATTGGCAGCACGGATTTACCAGAAAGGTTCCTTTCACACATGACCTGTTAACTGCAATTTACCAGTAAAGACTGTATGTGTGAAAGGGACAATTTGCCAAAAATATATATTTTATATATAGTTTTATCCATATGGCATGCCATTCAATACTCCTGCCTTAAACTAAATCATATTGACTGAGCCAATGTTATGTCAAGCTGGTCAGAATGTTTCAACAAGTACAGCAATGTTTTAAAAGTTTACAAAGATTACACTTTTATAAAGGAATCAACCTAAAAGTGGCTTGCAAATTGTATCTGCAAAATAAACTGGATTATAAGACGTACAAAACACCTTTAAAAAACAGAGAAATTTCCATTAGGCCTCCTCATGATCAAATGATTTCTGGGATCACACCGATTTTATTTAATTTTAAAAGCTTGGGAACGCAAGTGTCAAACTGGCCTCTCGGTTTGAATAGTGCTGCATCACCTCCTGTCAGATTCCCGGTTCAGACTCTGGTCTTAATAAAAGATAGATGGATTGGTAATCCTCTTTAATCCAAAAAGAATAGTAAGAAGACATGATGTATGAAACGAGAGGTTCTCCGTTCGGCCCCCGCGGAATCTGCCAAGCTTTAGCTCATGTTTGTTTGGCGCAGCGCTGTTTCGCATTTACGATTCACTTTGTGTGTACGCTGTGGACTTAGCTCTGTCTGTTTCTATTAATGAGGATAAGTGCAGCGCTGTTCTTCAGTTCCACTGCACTTGTGTGGCGGGATCTTAAAAGAGCGAAGGAAAGTGGTGAAAAAAGCAGTACCACCCAGCCCTTTAGTCAAAGCAGCAGTCAAATAGCAGCTGATGGCTGCCTCGCCTCTGGAAGAGCAGGATACGGCTGGGAGAGGTTAAATTAAAATAATTCTGCAAAAGGCTCTGTCAGCGGTTTCAGGAGAGGCTTATGCCTAATGCTCGCAATCTAAACATAAACACACACCAGTCAGAGCTACTCAGGCTACATACATTGCGTTTTTATAAGATATGCTTTGATGCATCGTTTATAGTTCTTTTTAAATTAATTGAAGAGTTGGTAAGGATAAAAAAGGGTGGTCACTGGAATGCTGTATAAAAATGTTAAAGTTAAAATATTTGTTCTTTCGTTTCTTTTTTTCAGGGCAAAGTCTTGGCTATGGTTTTGTGAACTACATTGACCCAAAAGATGCAGAGAAAGCCATCAACACATTAAATGGACTCAGACTTCAAACCAAAACTATTAAGGTAAGTGACCACACTAAAAAAAAACATAACGTGCACACTAGTGTCACAAGTGCAAGGAATTAAAAGGTGCCTGCTTAAAATCCAAACACTGGCAGATCTTTAAACATCAAATAGTTTTAATATTTTGTTAAAACATAAACAATGGAACAAAATGATATGTCTGGTATAGGAAATGCAACCTGGTTTGTCTCAGTATTGTTTTTATTTTTATTTATATTAATATATTTTAATTTTAAATGAATAAAAATCATAACCAGTGTTTATGTTTGCTAAGCTGTTAAGTGAAAAAGTAAAGCGTAAACACTATGGTTGCGAATCAACAGCAATTATTAAAATTAATTACATGATATGCCATTTAATTAATCAAATTAATCCAATTTCTATTTTGTTATGCTTCTTCCTTTTTATGTAAGAATGGTAAAAGTATCAGTTGGGGTTAAATGCAAAATTGTAGAAACACAGACAAGATTCTATTTAAAGCTTACATTTATATTTAAAGCGAATCATTTAGATCATGATTAATTGCGCACATCTCTTACCTTATGTTATAATTAGGGCACAGTAAATTAACGTGTAAAACAGCTACACCATACAACAGCTGTATTTTGGCGTCTTTGTATGCATGCTTGAATGAATACGTCTAATTGTTTGGATCTACATAAAGGTTCATGTTGTTAGGAGACTGCCCGCCTGTTGTTTACCAAACACTTTTCATCCAAAGAAACCCACATTACAGTAATTGCAGAGCGGCCCCCCTGGCGCCAGGGCCCTTCGCTTAAGGGCACAGTGTTGATGAGGTTCTCTCAGTACCTCTCCAGTTAACAGGTCACCCTCACCTGGGATTGAACCTATCCAAACGTAACAGATAACAGACGGTAACGGAACAACATCTCATTTAGGTGAGAGCGTTTTCTCAGTCGCCATTTCTCCGGACTGCACCAATCAATTCTGTGAATGTTTCTTGTCACTGGTTTCTGCCAGCGAGGCTGCAGTGATTAGTGCATGTGGCGTACGCTGGCTCGTGCTGGGCGCAGACACGGCAGCACAAAAAGAGAGGAGGCAAATCTCACTCATTAAGATGCAGAAGGAAACAGGAAAGCAAGTGAAGGAAGAAAAGGGGGGAAATAGTGTAATTGATATGTAAATGAATCTCCAAATGTCAAATCATGAAGTCACAGAAAACATGGAAATTGAATGTATAATGAAATAATGTGGACACGCTGAATAGATGCCTAAATATGTCTTTCGAACTGAAAAAAATAATAATTGTAAAAAGATCTGTCATGTTCTGTTCTATACTATTCTGATGTATAATATTTTGTTATAGAGTGTTCTATTCCATGCTATTTTGACCAATTCTATAGTTCTCTTCGAACTATTCTATTCCAAACTATTTTATTCCAAACTATTCTATTCTGTTCTGTTCTATTCTATTCTATTCTATTCTGACCTATTCTATTATATTCTATTATATTATATTATATTCTGAACTATTCTATTCTATTCTATTCTATTCTATTCTATTCTGAACTATTCTATTCTATTCTGAACTATTCTATTCTGTTCTATTCTATTCTATTCTATTCTGACCTATTCTATTCTATTCTGACCTATTCTATTCTATTCTATTCTATTCTGACCTATTCTATTCTATTCTATTCTATTCTATTCTATTCTATTGTATTCTATTCTATTCTGAACTATTCTATTCTATTCTATTCTATTCTATTCTATTCTATTCTGAACTATTCTATTCTTTTCTTCTATTCTATTCTATTCTATTCTATTCTATTCTATTCTATTCTATTCTATTCTATTCTGAACTATTCTATTCTATTCTATTCTGACCTATTCTATTCTATTCTATTCTATTCTGAACTATTCTATTCTATTCTATTCTATTCTATTCTATTCTATTCTATTCTGAACTATTCTATTCTGTTCTATTCTGACCTATTCTATTCTATTCTCTTCTATTCTGACCTATTCTATTCTATTCTATTCTATTCTATTCTATTCTATTCTATTCTATTCTATTCTGAACTATTCTATTCTATTCTATTCTATTCTATTCTATTCTATTCTGAACTATTCTATTCTTTTCTTCTATTCTATTCTATTCTATTCTATTCTATTCTATTCTATTCTATTCTATTCTATTCTGAACTATTCTATTCTATTCTATTCTGACCTATTCTATTCTATTCTATTCTATTCTGAACTATTCTATTCTATTCTGAACTATTCTATTCTATTCTATTCTGAACTATTCTATTCTATTCTATTCTATTCTGAACTATTCTATTCTATTCTATTCTGACCTATTCTATTCTATTCTATTCTATTCTATTCTATTCTATTCTATTCTATTCTATTCTATTCTGAACTATTCTATTCTATTCTATTCTATTCTATTCTATTCTGACCTATTCTATTATATTCTGACCTGTTCTACTCTACATATATAATATTTTGGTCAATAATATTCTATTTTATACTATTCTGTTCTATTATTTTTATTCTAATCCATTCTATTCTATTTCATTTTGGCCTATAATAATCTGTTCTATTCCGTTCTATTACTTTCTGTTCTGTTCCGTTCCGACCTATTCTGTTGCGTTCCGACCTATTACGTTCCGTTCCGACCTATTACATTCCGTTCCGACCTATTACATTCCGACCTATTCCGTTCCATTCTGACCTATTCCATTCCGACCTATTCCATTCCATTCCATTCCATTCCGACCTATTCCATTATATTTTATTCGATTCTGATCTATTAATTTCTTATCTTTACTATTCTGATTTATTATATTCTAAACTATTCTATTCTGACCTATTCTATTCTATTCTATTCTACATATATAATATTTTTGTCAATAATATTCTGTTTTATACTATTCTGATCTAGTATTTTCTATTCTAATCCATTCTATTTTATTCTATTTCATTTTGATCTATACTATTCTGTTTTATTCTATTCCATTCCATTCTATTATATTCCATTCTATTCTGACCTATTCCATTATATTGTATTTGATTCTGATCTATTTATTTCTTATCTATTCTTATCTGATTTATTCTATTCTAAACTATTCTTTTCTGACCTATTCTATTCTATTATATTCTGACCTGTTCTACGCTACATATATAATATTTTTGTCAATAATATTCTGTTTTATACTATTCTGTTCTATTATTTTTATTCTAATCCATTCTATTCTATTTCATTTTGACCTATAATATTCTGTTCCATTCCGTTCTGTTCTGTTCCGACCTATTCCCTTCTGTTCCAACCTATTCCATTTTGTTCCATTCTGACCTATTCTGTTCCATTCCGACCTATTCCATTCCATTTCGACCTATTACATTCTATTCCGACCTATTCCATTCCATTCCTACCTATTACATTCTTTTCCGACCAATTACATTCCATTCTGACCTATTTAATTCCATTCCGAATGATTCCATTCCGACCTATTCAACTCTACTGTTTATATATAATAGCTGACCAATAACATTCTGTTATATACTATTCTGATCTTTTATGTTCTATTCTGATCCATTCTATTCTTTTGTATTTTGACCTATAATCTTTATTTATATACTATTCTGTAAAAAAAATTCTGATCTATAATATTCAGTTCTATTCTGATCAATAAAATATTGTTCTATTCTATTCTATTCTATTCTATTCTATTCTATTCTATTCTATAGCCTACAAATCTGATCTATTATATTCTGATCTATTACTCTATAAACTATTATATTCTGTTAAATTTGAGAGAGAAACTTTACTCTGTTAAAATCCGATGGCATCCGTTTTTCTTAGAGGTAAATTAAGAAGCAGCAGCTGGTTTAACAGTCAATTCCAAATGCCGCTCACAACTTAATCTGCCTGTGTGTGTGTTGTTATCATCTGGCCTATAATCCCAGACCTCTCACTTACATCCGCCCTAATCTAATCAGATTGGATTTCGTCTGCTTATGAAAATACAGCGCTCAGTCTCAGCGGCTCAGTACATTTTAACATGGCAGCAAAAGGAAATGTGTGTGTTTGTGCATTTGTGTGTGGAAAAGTAAAAGAGGGTAAAGAAGAAAGTTGTCATATCCGTTTGTGAAAAAGCACAGCACAAAACTCTCAAACATGGACGGTTTTCAAAATGGCAGCTTGTATGTGTGTAGATGTGTGTGTGTTGGCCAGCAGTGTTTTTACTACTGGTTTCAGCATCAGCTTAGAATCCATCAGAGACAGAATGACTCACTCTGTGTGTATTTGCCGATCATCACAGCTTCTTGCCACGCGGCACTTCTCTCGGTGACAAAACACACTTCCTGGGAGGCAGCACTACACACACACACACATAAACACACAGTTAAAGCACTACACTTAGCAGGAAAGACACATCAGAGGTGTTTGGTTTCCACCTACTGCCATGATGCATTGATGCATTTGGTCAAAAAGAGTCACAAAGGCCTGAGTTTGAATCACTCAAATTTTTTAAGTGTCTTTTTCTGACTTATTAACTTAACCGCAAGGCATGTTTATTTTAATTTAAGTCTGATATGTTATTTGCACTTAACTCATCTTTTGCAATTTTGCTTGCAATTTAATTTCATAACTGGCTTTAGTTTTACTTTAGGCTTTGTGAACGTTCACACTGACATTCATTCAAATTTGTATTAAAAGCCAAATATAGACCTTTTGCGAGTAGACGTCACAGTTACGTCACTGCAAGCTGCACGTGCAATGTGGTGGCAGAAAAACAGTGGAAATGAATTACACACAAGTGAAACGAGCAAGATAACTCACTAGAAATTGTCTTGTTGTACTGTTGAGTGTCGGAATATGAATGCCAAAAAAAATGGCCTTCATTTATATAGAATACCATCGTCGAAGACACCATTTGAAGATAATCGTAAGTGTTTATGGTTGCAATAAGCCCTTAAATGGACAGACTGTACTAATGAAATCATCTGAAAATCTTTTAATAATTATAATAGAAAATAGTTAGAGAAGATGTTCGGTGTTCTGTCGAAGTCTACTCTATTTGTTTTTTTAATGCGTTTTCATCATGTTACATTTATAATTTATTTAGAAAGATGAAAGATTTGAATGGGTTATAGACGGTTTCATCGGACGCACGTACGCTGACGCGATACACGTCTGAATCATAGAGGTCTGGATCCAAACTTTACTTCCGGTTTCGTTTTTTTAATGTTCAGACTAGTTGCACAACTAATCTCTTGAACAAATGCCTCGTCGAAAAATTTTGGTTTCCTAGGTAATCTATGTTGTTTTTTTGCTTGTTATATAAATAAACTACGTTTAAAGTACTTTGTTGTTATTTATTCTTAGCAGAGTTTACCAGAAGTTACGCGCAGACCACGACAGTCGCTTGTTTATGTTTTTACTGCTGAAACCGTCTATACAAAAAGCAATAATATTACATTTATTAAATATTTCATAATTTTTCCGTTTTCTATTATTTCTTTTTATCTTAGCCTATGTCTTCTTCCTGTTTTTTTTCTAAAATTATTATGTTTACATACTTAATAAATATATAAATATAACACACACATGATGTAAAGTGTTATTAATATATAAACAGGCCTATGCTTATTAATTTGTATGTTAACATGATAGTTTTTTAATAACAAAGTATTAGTTTAGAACAAACATGTGAGAAAGAAATAATAGAAAACAGGATTATTTAATAAATATTTAATAAATGGTATTATATAAAAACATGATAGTACTGCTTTTATACAGTATGTACTTATGTACATATGAAGAGTTTCGTTGCAAAACGAGATAACTCTGTTTTTTTTTTTTTGGTTGTGGTTTTTTTTGTGCATTCCAATTAATATCAATTCAACTGCAGTTGGTTTGTTTTGATTTAAACCTTCATAACTTAAAAAATAAAGCTAAGTAGCACCATAAAACAAAATAATAACATGATAACATAATAATAACCATGTTTTGACAAAAATATTAAAAACGGAGTTATCTCGTTTTGCAACGAAACTCTTCATATATGTACTCAACTGTAAAATTCTTTTTAAAACGTCATCTCTGTTCGCAAACACGCAAATGGCCTATAGACGGTTTCATCGGACGCATGTGCGGTGCCGCTATACGTGTCTGGTCCGAACTTTACTTCCGGTTTCAGTTTTTTTAATGGTCTGACTCGTTGCTAAACTTAACTCTTGAACAAATACCTTGTTGAAAATAACAAATGTTTTGGTTTTCTAGGTAATCTACGTGTTATGTATTTTGCTTGTTATATAAAATAAACTACGTTTAAAGGACTTTGTTGTTATTTATTCTTAGCGGAGTTTACCGGAAGTTAAGTGTAGACCACGAAAGCTGCTTGTTTATGTTGTTACTGCTGAAACCGTCTATAGGGTATTGATATAGCCATGATGCAAAATCAAAATTCTGTAGGAAACATTAGTGTAATACTAAACACGTTGGCGCCGTCTAATGCAGCTGTCGTAAATCTACTGTTATGATGTTTCTAATTATAATGACTCTAAACATATTCTCTCTCTCTCTCCAACAAACAAACTGACATAAATGTGTTCACATTATACCCACACTCACATCTTCCACAGACTTGTGGGTAATGAAGCAAGAGTTGTCTTCTTTGAAGTGCTTGCTCAAAACACATGCAGCCAAAAGCTCGAACCATGCACACATAGACACATACAGGAATGAGCATAAAACCTTTTCAGAAAAAATACAATCAGAACATATTTTCGGCAGAAAACAACGATTTCAATAAAAGAAAATGCTTAAATTAGATTAGTACACTACACGTCAGTCTAATCCATTTTCCTGAATAATGATGTACATTATTTTCTCCTAGTTTTAAAATGTATTTTCGGAGAGGGAAACAGCTAGCTATCCATCACATGTCTTAACCTAAAGGACAGCAGACAGCACTTGACGGCACCACAAAAGTTATTTATTTATTTGTATTTCATATATTGTATATGCCATATCTTCTGCTACATATTGCATTTTAACTTAGTTTCTTTCTTTCTTATTTACTCAACCCTACTTATGTTCAGTTTTTTTCTGAATAGAACTGCCGTATACACTTTGGCGATATTGAAAAAGCTGCCAACGAGACCCCGTTTTCTCCATATTTTCCTTCTCTCCATGCATCCGTCCATCTCAGCATGGGTTAGAATAACCAACGTCTTTATCTCTTCTTTGAGATCTCTCTTTTACACCTCTTACTCGCTCGCCCCTCCTGACTCTCTCTCCTCCTTTCTCTCCGCACTCCACGAAACCTCTTATTCTGACCAACACCAGCCCTCTCAAAAGATCCTCTCCTGCTGTAATACAGCTAGAAAGACCTCTGTCTTATAACTTCTAATAAGTGTGTTCCAAGGTCATTCTCCTTATAGAGCCTCTATCATTACTCCACCCCCCGACGAGCTGGGACGAATACAGACCATCTAACAGCAACAGACAGCTGTGTCTTAGGGCGTTTTTACACTGGGCTCATTTGCTGCGGTTTGAGCCCGAGTGTGGATTTTCCTGAGGACCCCTGCAGCTTAAGTCTGGTTTCACACTCACTCGATTCTGTCAAACCCCGGTGTGTTAATTTCACGTCATCACCAACGCGAACAGACAAAAGGATGTAAAACACAACACAACTCTGCATATTTTTTGTTTTTTTTATATTTTGCTGTTATCATGCACATCAGAGAGAGTAACAGCTGTGCATTTGTGCTTTTGAATGCTGAATATGGAATCCGTCAGTTGTCGTGGGAATCGCGCGTTGTGGAAACTAATGGTCGACGCCATTGGCTAGTACGCATGCGAGTCCGCGGTGCTTTCAGATTCACGCGAACCACGGCACAGTTCCATTGCAAGCCCGGCGCGCTCCCGGCTCCGCATGACAAATTTCACATTACACGTTTTTCATGCGAACTGTGCCCTGTTTCATACTAAACTTCTAGTGTGAAAGCCCCCTTACAACGGATGAGAGATAGAAAAAGACAGGAAGGCTAATTATCCCAAGTGCATTTCCCTGCGCTTTTTTCAGTGGAGAAGGAAGAGCGATGTTTATGAGAGCCCTCCTGCTGAAATAAGCCCTGATGATGTGATATATATCTCCCCTAGATTCTCATAAGACGCTGTTCAGACAAGAGACAGGAAGTGAGGAAAGGTGCCTGTGTGTTTTCAAGACAAGCTTAAAAAAAATCTGCATGATTGTGGGTTTGGGGGCAAATTAGCTAATCTGTAGTACTCTACACTCTTTGTAGAGGAAAAAGGTTGTACAGACTGTTAAAGGGCCTGTAAGTAGGATTTTAAGTGTTTTATTAATCAAAATCAATGTCTTTATTTATAAATATGTCCTTATTGGTGTAAAATGACCTCTGCTAATGATCTGACTTTTCTTTGTAAGCTTAGAATTTCTTCTCTTTACTTACATTGAACGGGAAGGAAGCTTTCATGTCGTTTCGCTGTATTGATAGCATAACTATAATGGCAGAGAGGGACAAAAAGCACTAGCCTACCAATGCGTTTCCACAACGCGTTTTTGTTCAGAACACATGAACCAGCTGAAACGGACAGGGAGATCAGTGAGTACATAACGGCTACCGTAGTTGCAACACACATTTGGAAAAGCGAGGCGCTAGAGAGCACTATTCGTTTGAATGCAAAATACAATTTCACCACTAGATGGGGAAAATCCTACGTACTGTCCCTTTAAAAGCTAAAAAAAATCATTCTTCTGTGTTATCCCTGCTAATAATCCTATTAAGCACCTTTATTTACAATGAAATAGCTAATATTTTACTCACCCTCAAGCCATCCTAAGTGTATATGACTTTTTTCTTTTAGCCAACCACAGTTGGAGTAGATAGTGCCCCATTGTTAAAGCTCCAAAAAACAATCTGTCCAACAACAACTAATACTTATTAAATGTATTTAGAGGTGAAGCGATACATTTATATGTTAAGCTTTATAAACTACAACCATACATGTGATCACGAGGAAGACTGACCTCTGACTCAACGTTACAAAAACCCATCCCTTTACTTCCGAAGACATTTAATAAATGTACTGATTAGTTTTGGATGGATGGATACACTTTTTGGAGCTTTAAAGCAACACTAAAGAGTTTTTGCTCTTTGCTCCCCCTACAGGTTGGAAGCGGAATTGTCCATTACCACTGTCGTACATAATTTAGCCTACTGCAGCAAAGCTGGCCCTGATTGGATTGTAGGTCTGCGGTAAAGCAAGTTTTTGTAGTTTTTACTCGAACTAAAGGACCGCGACCCGACGGTTGGAAACTTCTTTAGTGCGGTTTTGGCCGATAGAGGGCTGCAAAGCAAAGTGAAAGTGCCGCTCACCCTGTTTCAAGTGGATGAACGACTGAAACTTTTTTGGAAACGTTATTTTAAGGTATAAAAAAACTCTTTGGTGTTGCTTTAAAGTCCCCATAAACAGAAAGTCGCTATCGACTTTCTACTTTTGTATTATGACGTATTTTCAGGTGAGACGGAATATCGCAAAATACCAGGAGTGGCTTGTGTTTTTACTGTGTATTGATTGGATATAGAAAAAAAGGTGTTTCATTCAAAAATGAATTTTGCAGCTGCCTAGCTGACATCATCAGAGAATGGTCGCCACAAGAGGGCAGAGGTACATTTTTAGATTTTGATTAAAGTTTATGAGGGCACAAGAATTAAAAAAGTGACCCACATGGATATTTTTTTAGAAAGGGCCAGGGTTCTAAATTAACTTTTTTGTCCACCAGCCAAAGTGGCTGGTAACTTTCTAAAGTTACCAGCCAATCAGCATTTCCACTAGCCAAATTTTTTCCGGTGAAAATAAGAGAAATTATGAGTGCCACTGAATACAACAATTAGTTTTTTCTTTCGCGTGCATGTGACTGAATCCTGACAAAACATGACAACATTTTTGTGATGAAACATAAGCTTTCTTCATTTCTTTGTCGATAGACATAAAGCTTTACTGGGGCACAGGCCTCCCATTTTTTGCTGACTTTTTTTGAAAGCCTGCTGTGTGCAAGAAGTGTGCAACACTTCTATACAATGTAATTTGCTTAATCGACTATTCTACAGTGCAACAGTTACTGTGAAAGATAAATATGTATTTAAAAATATTTAAGTATAATCTTCATCATACCTAACATTATTAACATGTTTGAAGGCATACATGGCAGAAAAGGTTTGGTAATAATGACAGCAGAGAAATATTTTCTACAATGATGACAATGATTAATAACTTATTTTTACAAGAATATTTTAATAAACCAGTCATTTTATGACTGCTATACTAAATAATCTCAGTCAAAGTTACTGCTAACTGTTATGTAAGTTAGTGTCCTAGAGTTAAATATTAGTAAACTAAATATTAATTTCATATCTGAAGATACAGAACAGTATAACACACACATCTGTTGATTTTCTCAGCAACAATGCAATTCTATAGACTTGACAAGAGGGTTTCCTGAGATTTTTCTTCTAATGTTTGAGACCTGACAGGGTGAGGATGTTGTTTGTCTTACCTCCCTTAAACTCATCATCTCTCCTTTCTGCTTCCCTTTCCCTGCTTTGCACAAAACATTTCTGATGTCCATCAAATAAGCCAATATGATCGAGTCAAAATAAGATTAGCATCATTATTTAGAAACTTACTTCTCGTCATGTTTTCACAATTACTCATTCGCGTGGCGTCACCTTTTAGATGCAGTTGCGCGTGCGGAGGAACGCAAAGACGCGCGTGGACATGGATACATGCGTGCTCGCGTCAGTGCGACTGCTTCGTCGCTTTACAAGCGTAAATTGGGTAACTTCATTGCATATAGATTTGTTTTTTCCGCTATTATCTTTGTTAAGGAATACACTAGTTAACTGCTAAAATTTAAACTTGAGATTTACACCTGGGCACAAAAGATTTACACTGGATCACATGCCCCAGTAAAGGGGTGTGGCGACACCGCTATCCAGTTTTTCTATGGCTCTGAGTCTATCCTCTCTGGTCTGCCCGTTCGTTCTCCTTCTTCCTTTTGTTTTCTGGTGGACGCGCTCCACTCGTTTCCATGGTTTCTCGCGCTGGTTTCGCTGCAAACTGCTTATAAACATCATCACGTCGCATTGCGGCACAGTGTTCATGGGAAATGTAGGAAGTTCTGCCAGAGGGATAAATGTCCGAGAACGAAGCTTTATGTATCTTGCATGCAATGCCTCATGCATCACCGGCCAAACTGGCTAGTAAGTTTTTATTAACACCCGCCAAAATGAATTTTTACCCGCATTTGGCGGGTTGGCGGGTGTTAATTTAGAACCCTGGAAAGGGCAATGCAATATTTCATTAAAAATGAGAATCTAAAAATGGGGCACTATCCAATGCCAGTGAAAAGCTAAAAACAGTGGCAAGAGAGTCATATACATCTAAGAATGTGTGGCATAAGGGAGTAAAATATGGGCTATTTTTTTTTTTTGCTGAAAAATTCCAAACACTTCCAAAAAATGGTAAACACACAGCATATAGTGTCCATTGACTTCCATAGTAGGAAAAACATATTTTGGAAGTATTGTGATAAATGATGAAGAAAATATTTTGATAAATGATGGAAAACACACAGTTGACGGTACCCATTAAATTCCATCATATTTTTTATTTCTACTATGGAAGTCAATGGACACTATTATCATTTCTCAAAATATCTTCTTTTGTGTTCATCAGAAAAAAGAAATTCATACAGGTTTAAAACAACATGAGGATGAGTAAATCATGACAGAACTTTCATTTTTGGGTGAACTATTCCTTTAAGCATTGATGGATCAAAAAGCAGCATTTTGCTGCTTCTTCCTAGTTAATATAATGAGTGAGATGAGAGTGTGTTAGAAAGAGTTTCTATACAGTCCCAACCTTCACACACATTTTCATGACACTTCTCCATTTCTCAGCAAAACTCTGGCTTTGCCTTGCTGTCGAGGTGATAGGAGAAATCCCACTGAGGTTGAGAAGAGCACAGCCTTGTGCTGCGAGATACACACACACACGCACACTCAACACCCTCACACTCCTCACAGCAGACAGGGTGTTGATAGATCCGACATCTGGATCTGCTTGACAGGGTAAAAAAGCAAGAAAAAAAGAGGAAAGAAAGACAAGAAGGGAAGAGTGTGCCAGGGTTCTGTGCATTTTGCCTTTTCCATTTAAGTGGATTTCAGGAGATTATGGCGGAGTGTTTAGCATGTTTAGCTCCGCATTTGTAGCAGTGTAACAGCCTGTGATGGCTCTGCTGCCCAAATGTCAGAACTAATGAAAATATGAGATGGAAAGGCTGCTTCAACCATTAATGGGAATAGATTAAACTGACGTGAGCATTAAAAGGGCAGGGAGATAGAAACATCTCTCCGTCTAGAATTAAAACTGATCTGCTGTAACAAGAAAGACGGAGAGATAGAGAATGAAGGAGAGAAATCTGACTGGCAATTTATTGGGTGAGGAATACGTGGAGTCAACAAGAAAATTCAATCTGTTGACACAAACTTCTCATTTAGATAATCCAGACCGAGCCACTAAACTGACGGCTCACTCTGAAGATATTTAATTAACCCCAAGCATTTGTGTAAAAAAAATTTACAGTAGTGATGTTAAAGAAATAGTGCTAACACACTTTGTTAACATTGGTTTAATGCATGAGCTACCATGAACAATACTTTTACTGCATAGGTTTCTTAAATGAAAAAATAACATAAACATTTATATTAGCATTAACTAATATTAACAAAGATTAATAAATGTTAAAACTATATTGTTCAGTCCATGTTAGCCAATGCATTTAACAAATGCAACCTATGGTATAAGTGTTGCTGCAATTTAAATTTAAAAAGTGCAGTTCAGTGAAAATAGCGCTATGTTTGTCAGAACAGAGAAAGCCAGGGGTGTGTGCTGTTGAAAAAAAAATGCAGTGTGTTTTAAAGTGTGACAGGATCTGTCCAAGGTGCTGTCGGGTTCAACGAGTTAAGACGGGTGAGAACGTGCAGTGTGAGCTTGTGATGGAGAGATAGAGAGAGTGTTGTTCAGTGTGAGCGTGTGATGGAGAGATAGAGAGAGTGTTGTGGGAAGAGAGCTGTCCAAGGTGCTAGTAAGCACAGCACGCTGATATTAGAGCATGTGGAGAATGCGGGAGTGAGAGAGCTATAGATGGCTTGTATGAAGCGATTTTAGTTTCATTAATTATTCACGCATAAGATACGATGCACACATGCATAGGCAATTTCGCACACATAAAACCTGATTCTCATGCACAGAGTATATATACTGTATACATAAAAAAACCTTCACATGCATAAAATAAAATTATATTCTCATAAAATATGTTTCAAAAATGCTAAATACAATTTATAGATGTATAATTATGCACAAAACAGCTTATCATGGAATGTGAATGTGCAAATCGTCACATGTGAATATCCTTGGATTGTGCATGTGTGTTATTTAAAGCGACAGTTCACCCAAAAATGAAAATAATGTCATTAATGCCTCACCCTCATGTCGTTTCAAACTCGTAAGACCCCCGTTCATCTTAGGAACACAGTTTAAGATGTTTTACATTTAGTCTGCTGTAACAAGATCTGTGCACGGTGACTGCAGATGACGTATGACGCGGATGACGTGTTATCTGGTTTTTTGCGCCCGAGCTTCATTTACAGTCTGAGGGAGACACATGCTGTAAGTTTGGAAAAAAAACTTTGCAAACATGTCTGAGTATAACACGTCATGCGTGTTACTGCAATCACATGACTTTAGTCTCGCGCATGCACTTCACAAGACACACAGAGAAGACAATGCTGAATAAAGTCGTAATTTTTGTTATTTTGGGACCAAAAAGTATTTTCGATGCTTCAACACATTCTGACCCACTGATGTCACACGGACTACTTTGATGATGTTTTTATTACCTTTCTGGACATGGACAGTATACCGTGCATTGATTTATAATGAAGAGTCAACAAGCTCTCGGACTAAATATAAAACATCTTAAACTGTGTTCAGAAGATGAACGGAGATCTTACGAGTTTGGAACGACATGAGGGTGAGTCATTAATGACATTATTTTCATTTTTGGGTGAACTATCCCTTTAAGATTCTCCTGACAGTATTGCTTTGCCACGGTTACGTGCCAGACCCAAAGTTAATTTCTGTGTTGTTTGTCGGTCTGGCATTTATACCTCTGGAACAAAGACCTTGTCGAAAATAAAAATAATCGGTTTCATAAAGATGAGGGAAGACTGTGAGCATGCGTCATTGCTGTACAAAGGAGGTTTGGCAAGCCAGGCAAGAATTCAAGGATGTGTAGCTAATATTGTATACAATAATTTAACATAGTAACGGTAGCTCAGTGTGGTAGTTTATATGCTTTAGCAAAAGGCAATTTTCTTGTTATTTATTTTGCTTGATCTACTCTAGAGGGACTCTGTTGTTATTGATTCTTTGTGTAAGTCTACCAAAGTTAAGTAGATGTTTATGTTGTTGCTGTCTCTATATATAGGGGAGAGCAGGTCACAACATAACGCTTTTTGGTTTTGGCTTAATCCTTCAAAAAATAT
Organism: Paramisgurnus dabryanus; assembly: GCF_030506205.2. Lineage (NCBI taxonomy): Eukaryota > Metazoa > Chordata > Actinopteri > Cypriniformes > Cobitidae > Paramisgurnus > Paramisgurnus dabryanus. The sequence goes on from NC_133347.1 coordinate 9,227,305, forward strand.
TTGAGTTTGATTAATTTTATTTTTACACAGGCAACACACACATCTCTGTAACAAATGAACATTTGAAGTTTGTTTCTAGTACTTACCATTCTTGGACAATTACACCAAACGTGACAGAAGTGCAAACGTTACAACTTACCCCATAGGTGGGGTTAATTGTAACGGGCAGGGGGTTAGTTGTAAAACTTGCTAAAAATTAAGTTTGCAGGCCATTATTTGAATACTATTTTGTCTATATACTTGAATTGGATATTGTTTATATATCTGTCTATAATAGACAGGTATCCACACTGTATTCATTCATCCAGCCCTTTTCTAACAATAGTTTAATTATAAATGGATACAAATATCTACATATGTGAGAAAAAGCAGCACAATTATGACAAAAAAATTTTTTTTATATGTGACCCAGTCTGTAATAACCATACTACAGTTTTAAAAATCTAATTCTGAGATAATGAGCATCAAAGTCTGATTAAGCCATTCATTTCATTATGATTTCAATCTTTGACATGACCTTATTCAATCAATATTAAAGATATGAACAAAAATACATTTGACACACGATTTTTGATAAGACAGGCACATTTATTTTGATGGCAGCTAGCAATCATTCGTGTGTAGCCTATTTAAAACAACGGCAAGAATTACGCTAACATTAGCAGTTTTCATATCGTAAATGCTGAGGGGTTAGTTGTAACACAGCGTTACAATTAACCCCGCTTGGTCAAAATATTTTCAAGCCCACCAAAAAAGTTGCTAAGAGCTGCAGACATATTTCAAAACGATGCTATGTTTTAGTCAACAAGACACTGATTATTATGGCATAGCATTGGATTTGGTATCTTACAGACCCAACTTAGAAACCGAAAAAAAACATACGATGAAAAAATTTACTTGCATGCCACCAAAACACTCGTTCATCAAAAACTCTCGTAAAAACATTATACATTTCCAATCATTTCCGTGAGATCGTCTTTTGGCAAGCGTGAAAAAAATACCGGAAAACCAAAATGCTAAACCTTGTGCAACAATTTAAACAGTCTGTGTTACAACTAACCCCGCGTTAGTTTTTGCCCCGCGCATCCCTACTTCGTGCACGTGATTTAGGTTTATGCATATGAAACTGGCTACGCATGTGTGCATCGTCTCTTACACTAGAATAATTAATGAGAATAAAATCGCTTCATAGCTTGGCTCTCACTACAGGCACAAACAGAAGGTTCCAAAGTGTTATTCATCACAGATGACAGTCAGCCATCTCTCTTACGCACACACACACACACACACACACATGCAGAAAACAGATCAGCCTTCATCATTTGCGCATAGTTTTATTTAATATGTGGCTCTTTTGTTTAATTCTTTTTTTAAACTGAGCTTCCACTCAATTGTGTTTCTAGGGCTTAGTAAGCACAAGGTCATATTTTTTTTTTATTAAATGTACTATTCATTCATCTATATGGCGTATTAACTCTTTTAGTAATACATTTAAGTATATCATTCTTTATCGTTAACAGGTTAGTGCTATTCACTTTTGTTTGTAAAGCTGTCAAGATGTAGTTTGTAAATGAGAGAGTGCATGACAGAAAATCTCTGTCAGTTTCTAATGCTATTCTAGTAAGTAAACAGAATTTTGCTTTGATCTTGATTGGAGGTTTAGGGGGTATTTTCTTTCGTGCTGTCAGAGAGACCATCAGAGACAGAACAGGTGCACAGATGACCAGCAGCATCTGAACATTGCATCCTGCCAATTCAAGACCTTTATTATTTTTATAATGTTGGCAAATGTTGCCTAAAAATGATATGAACAGATGCGTCCAAAAGCCAAATTGATTAATTGTTTATCCTAAAGCTAAGCAATATAGATAATTCTAGCATTTAATATTTTTTAGCCTATTGAAAGTAAATGTCAATGTTTAACGCAATAATTAAAATACAATAAAATCTAATTTGAATTAATCTAGGTATGTATCTGGCACTGTTTTTGCTAAATTAAAATGACATTTAATCGTTTTTTATTTTTAAGCAATGATACACAATAAACACCAATATATATCAACAGATTTTTCTTTTAATAACTTCTATGCACATCTCAGAGTAATGACGCAAATAAAATATTCATTATACAATCCTGCCCCACAAAGCACTATATTCATATAATGCTTTTAAATTATCAATGTGTCTGTTGCCTTACAGGTGTCATATGCACGGCCCAGTTCAGCTTCCATCCGTGACGCCAACCTGTACGTGAGCGGGCTACCCAAGACCATGACCCAAAAGGAGCTGGAACAGCTCTTCTCCCAGTACGGACGGATAATCACCTCCCGCATTCTAGTTGACCAGGTCACAGGTATCAGTGGGACCCCTTTTCACTTTCGCATTCATAAACCCTAAATTATGCAGAAAAAACACATTCACATTTACAAAGCACAAATATTTCAAGATTTGGCATACAGTCGGTATGGTTACAGCCAATACTGGGCACACGGGGGAACAAATTAATTTTAAGAATACAGAATGCTGCAGCATGGATTTGTTGCATAATTATTCAAGCCTATATTTTGCATGCATGTGTCATCATTAGTCCACTTAATGGGGGATTAGTCACCAAGGTCAAGTACCGACTAGTTGATTATTCATCTATATAATTTTTCAATTTTATCTTAAGCACATGTTCGTTGATCAGCTCAAGAAATGTGAACAGAGTCCATAACAAAATAAATGATAAGTCTGTTTTAAAGCATCCACCCATTTTGGTGTATGCTTCCTCCAAAATCACGAATAAACCAACCGCCGGTCATGGAGCAGCATTTCATACACATTTAATATTTCTCAAACTGCATAATTCATAACAGCACTCGCCATGCAAACAATACCGCATAAGCCACAGGAAAATGTACTCCACCTTCCAGCGGTGCCGAACGTTATCTAAGGAACTGCTGCGTGGCCACACACACACAGAGGTCTTCCTCTCTTGACACAGATCCTTCCTTTGGCCCTCTGAAGGCTCCCCGGGAGAGACCGGAGCGCAGGAGGAAGCTTAATGACTAATTAAACTTGAGATGCTGGTGATTAAGAAACAAGGAGGGTTTTTTTCAAAGCTGAGGGCTGCCATAAAGAGACATGGAGCAAATCTTACAACTCTTCTGTGATGCCCCGAATGCCAAACAGGGAGTGTAGTGTATATGTGCGTGTACAGCGTTGCCTGTATTTGTGGGGGCAAATATTTAATGTGGCCCTCACAAGTGAAACACTGTAAAAAAGTTGACTTAACTTAAATTTTCAAGGCAACTTGCTGCACAGCTTTTTTGAGTTTACTCAACTCTTGGATGATGTAGTTCACCTAACTCAATTTACTGAGTAATGTCAACTTACACCAGAAAGTTGAACCAACTTTGTTAGCTGAATGATTATGCTCTTTTCACTCAGTGAACACAAAATAATCAACTCACGCCCTTCAACAAAGAAATCTTTGTTCAAGTTACTTAATGTTCTTTGTTGAATGAACATTTTAAAGTTGGATATTTTTTACAGTGAATGCTTATAAATATGCCATATCATGTTTTAATCTGAAGTCAACAGGTGTGTATGGAAGTTATGTTATGGCAGATACATAATATTAGCCTACTGTCTGGTATAGACTGATAAAGAAACAATAAATGTCTGTAAGATTTCCTCATTAATCCAGGACACAAAATATTTGTTGAAAAGGGATAAGACTTGTGAGTCAAAAGCAGTTAGACATTTAGGACCTAAATGTTGACAGTTCAGATTAACTTACCAACAACATGATCCACCCTTCTGGTGACAGCACCTGGAATTACAATGACTGAAAAAAACTTTAAAAAAAAGCTTAACTCTTTCCGCGCCAAACAAAAAAACAGTTTCATTCTACCTTCAGTAATTCTCTTCTTATCACCTCTCAAATATGGGTAGGTTTCTTCAAAAACACCAAATTCTGAGCAAAAAGCGGAGATAAATTCATTTTTGTGAAAGACTTTTGATAGGGATCAGATGCAGAGCGACGCTCAAAACATACACGGAGTTCTTACTCTTTCACGTGAGGCGTTGCTTCCGGGTTGTATAAGTTGCAGAAGAGCGCCACCTGTTGGATAATAGCGGTAATGTGGATTGCTGGAAATACTCGTCATTGGCAAGGAAGCGTTTTCTCTTAATTGACGACTTAACTCGTTGCATAGTAGATTTATTTTCACAGTTTTCAATCTTGCTTATAACCATGGGTGCCAATATCTTTGTCCACAACTATCTGAAAGTGTGCTGTCAAACCTTCAGGAACCCTTATTGTAAAATCATATTTAACTTGGACTCATTCAGACAAATGCTGTACAGTGCACATGCCCATTAGCACAGATTTTCATGACTACAAAAAGTAAAAAACAAAACTGACACATGTTTGTAAAGGCAGTTCTATTTCCCTGTCATATCCCTCCACATGTCAATTTCAAGAAAATAATACTGCAAGTCTAAGTCATTAATAAAGACAAAGACATATGCCACATTAAACTAACAGTGTATTTGCTTTTCTAAAATAATTATAAATCATAAATCTAAAAAAAAACACGAGAACAATTAGGGAAGCGTAGAGCGTCGGTAAGAAGCAGAAACACTGTTCCGCCTGCCATGTAACCGTCTCTGTTTGCCCTGTCAGAGAGTCGCTCCCTGTGGATAATGTATTCTAGTGGAAGTGACTGAAAGCTATTTCCTTTCCTCACTTGTATCTTTATGATTCATTCCCAAGGGCGTGTCTGTTTGTTTTAACGTTATTGGAAAAATGAGAGTAAATTACAGGGATGTGAAAACAAACAGTGAAGCATTTGGCTGAATTCATGGCAAAATTACTTACACTTAATATTTAACCTAATGCTAATGTCAGCTTTGAGGCTTTGATCAATAGTCAAATATTCAGAAAAGCTCTGCTGGGTCTACTTTGCAGTCAATTCATGTTCCATCAATGAGGGCAAATACAATTGATCCAGACCACTGGTTCCTACAAGCTGTGCCTCTTAAGTAAAAACCACCGCTTGTGGAAATGCTACCCTTTTTCTTTTCTACCTCTCTCGATTTTCTTGCTCATTGATATTTTCACGTGACTTGAATTCCATTAACTACACTGTGCAAGCATGCTGTCAGGATGGGTTAACAATAGGCTGATGTCCAAGGTCAACGTTGATATGAGTGTATCCAACACAATGGATCTGTGATATACAATATAATGGAGCACAACAGTTAGGCTCCAAAAGAAAAAACTTTATTACTTTAGTCCGAAACAAGATTTTTAGCAATAACAAATATGGCCTACTATGAGAAAGAACTGTGAATTAAATTGAGGCGGTGAACAAATAATACATTTGAATTTAAATATTGAGCAATAAACTTAAATGATATATCTAACCCACACCAAACTCCACTCTGGAAATGTTTGCTATACATATTACACGTATTACACATCTCATAAAGAATTCATTACCTTACACTACACTCTAAAAATGTTGGGTTATTTTTAATCCACGTTGGGTCAAAAAGGGATGAGAACATTACCCAATAGATTGTAATTTAACCAACGATGGGTTGTTTTATGCTGGGTTGTTTTATACCATTGTTGGGTCAAATGGGTCTCATTTACTAATAATTGCATACGTTTTTCATATTTATACGCACACTTGAACTTCTCACGAGAGCTTTACACCTAATTCACAACATATGCATACGCGCTTGAATTTCTTCTTATATTTATTCTTACGTTAGTGAATTTTGAGTGTTTTACATGAGCGGCCCCGTGCAGGAGGTTGGTAATTTGCATAAAACACGCCCAGAACAGCTCCATATAAGGGCTTTCCGCCGTGCAGCGCTGGTCCACAAATTTTTTTAGAGCAGTTTGTCATAGAAGCAAAAGAGCTGGAAAAGAAATCCCTGATCATATTTTTTATCGGTAAAGTTCCCTTTTGCATTGCATTTTAGATTTGGGAGGTTTTGCTGTCGCTGGAGGAAGCCAGTGCTGTCCACCGACCAGAGTAACATTAAATCTGACGCACATCTGTATCTAAAATAAAACAGAGAGGAGATCAAGTGATTGACATTTGGACTTCTCATTACATTTACATGATGGTTACATTAGGCTTAAGCGACGCTTTCATATATATTAAAAAAAAGTAAAGAAGAAAAGCGTAAAGATTTGTCATTACGCGCATCTTCTTTATACTGTATGTGTAGAAAAAATAAGTAGGCTATAATAATGTATAATATAATGTATATAATAATAATAATATAGACCATGGATACATATATGTAATACAGAAAATATAATATATTTTACATTATTATAAACATTATAATTATAGCCTAGTATTCAATTATAGCGTACGTGATTATTGCGTACGAGTTGTTTTAGGTTTTCTTGAATTTTTTCGTACATTTAGAAGAAAGTCTGATACAAAAGTTTTGTTGAATCACAATTTGTTCGTGAAAACATCCGTACAGTACATCTCATGCACAAATTTGACAAAAAAACAGTAAATAAATGGCGTCAATCATGTTACAGTATATTTTCGCAATGGATTTGACTGCATCATTCACAATGCCTAATTCGGATGAGTTAGTACAGTACACAAAAACGCTTGTCTTTTTTACCATTTTAAAATATTGCTACGAATCAAAATGTGCTGTACTGATTAAAAACAAATACTGATAATGCTTAGAATTTTTTTTCGATTTTTAAAAAAAATCATTAGAGAAAATAAATAGGGAAAATGCAAAGGCCTCTTACAAAGTAAACGGCCATTATCGGGCTTTATTAAAACGAGACGTTTCGTCCTTATCACTATCATCGCACTATAAACGTGTGCCATGTCATCACTGCATTGGCCTCCAATTACACAAGGAGAAACAGATGGATTTATAGCTGCGCACCAGCAGAACCAAGCAAAGAGCTGCTCGAGTCTTTAAAGACCTCCCTTATAGAGGCTTTTCAAACACCATCTGTAGCGGCAGCAACTTGCGTTACATAAATCGAGACGTCGCTTTTCTTTCTCTGATTAGACAGAAAGTAAGATGAGAGGTGTGCGCTTTTTTCCATCATAACACATTTAGCGCGCTAGTTTAATAAATGTCCGATACAGTTAGCACAGCCACTAAAAATGTGCTTATGTTGAGACAGAGGAGAAAGAAAGCTTTCATTGACAGCCGAGCTTTTTTCAGAGCTTTCCTTTATTCCCAAAGGAGTATTTTCCCCCTTCTCTCTCTTTCTCTCTCTCCTATGCAGTAAGTGTCGAAGAACAGAACGGTGGGCGTGCAGTAGAAAGCGCTTTGTCAGGCCGGCTGTGGCAGTCTCTTGCCACCATTTCTTGCGTGCTCGCTCTGTGTGTCACGGTTATTATTAAACTCAGCATTCTCTAGCTTCATGTGTGCTGAGCCCAGATAAGTACAGGTAGAAAGTTACGTAAGGCAGGAGTGATTACCAGGAGAATAGTGCCGTTAACCGGCACATTGTAGCTGTAACTCTGTTCTGTTCGTGATAAGCGCTATAAAGGAGCTAGCGGTGCCAGTATCTCGGGCCTTGCGCTTTGTTTAGGCAGCCTGTTATAGAAACGGCTGCAGGCTTATTATGGTAATGTCAGGGAAGCGTTGGGAAAAGAAACAGTAAAGCACACTCAACATTAAGGCGCCCATTTGCATTTTTTAACCGTTAAACTGCAAGCTTTTTTCAGGATCCTAATTTTAGCGGTTCTGCGGGCGGCTGATAGATCGTCAGCTGTTTGCTGAGTCGCAGCCGGAATGACATTGGTCAGCACTATTTCCACCCGAGGAAAACAAGATCCCATCACGGTTTTATTATAGTTGTGTTAGTGCACAGCACTAAAACACTCTGGATTGAAATGCAGTCGTACCTGCCCTACGGGCATACACTGTTTTTTTTTGGTATGGAACAAAACACACTGCAGAGGACAAAAGGACACACAATATAAAGCATTTGCAAAATTGAATTCGCTATTAAACAGACACCAGACACATCATTCATAATGTTATGACTTGCTGTGTCCTGCATCCCGACTGTCAAGAGCTATTCAAAAACAGTCTGTGTTCAAAATGAGATACCAGCTTAATAACTGCACTTTTACTATTTTTTATTTTTCACATTTCTATAAATTTGTGTGTTCTTTGGGAATTGCCGTTGCTAGCACCATGCTTTACCAGTTGTTAAAATGGTATGGAAATGCAGAAGGCATTATTTCACTACAAACATTTTATCTTCTACACTACTTTGCAAAGGTTTGATTTAAAGCAGTGCATTGTGGGTACAGTATTCTGTGATGGGTTTTGGCAAATGCAGTAGGTCATTATTATTCAACATGATCTCACAAATGTCCGGACTTTCTTTTTGTGTCAGTTTTAAATATTGGTTACTCAATTAGAGGTCTTCTCGGGTCCAAATAAATGTAACCGACCTGAAATGACCCGAATCACTTTATACCCCGAACCCGACGTGTATGAATTATTTTTGTTAAAGAAATCCCCGACCCGAGACAAACCCGAGAAAATTAGACCCAAGTCCGACCCGAACCAGTGGCACTTTTTTTACCCGACAGTCTGCAGCCCCGAACGCAGCAGTCAGACAGAAACCCCGCTGGTCTCACAACCAATTTGGAGAGCTGCTACTTTTGTTTTTACTTTGTTATTTGAAAACGACACCCAGGTAACCGCTAAAATGTATACATTTAAAATTCACTGACATCTGTCTCAACGAAAAAAAAAATGAACCTACCGCCAGCCACACAATGTCGCAAGCGCTCTTGGCAAACAGAGGAGAGGTTTGAAAAGGACTTTGACGCACACACGTGAGAGTTCAGGTTTTCGGGTCCGTTCGGCAAAAAATACATTCATTTCAAATTACCCGAGACCCGATGCTGCTAATATTATACCTGGCTTGTGTCCGAGGCACACGTGAAACTTTTAGACCCGAACCCGATCGGGTATTGGATCGGACCTCGGATTTTCGGATATAAGTGGACATGTGAAGACCTCTAACTCAATTGTTTTTCCTATTTTTAAACCATTGTCGCTTGGGTTTGGGGTTAAATTTGGGGTTTGGGTTAGGATGTCACTTTAACTATTGGTTTATACTATTTTTTTATTTTGTTATATTGTCGCCTCTCTTAGGGTTGGGTTTGGGTTAGGGTGTCATTTTATGTAACAGAAAGTCCTTCTAACCCCAAACCCAAGTGACAATGGTAAGAAAACAGGAACAACAATTGAGTAACCAATACGTGAAACTGACACGGAAAAGAAAGTCAGTGGTACAGACACGGAAAAATGTGGAGATCCGTGACAATGACACGGATAAATGTGCAAATTATTTGTAAGATCAGGTTGTATTTTTTTCTATATACTGCAGAGAAAGTACGAGTTGCATGCTATTATGCTTTTTTCAAACATATCCAAAGCCATATAACGGGTTTGGAAGGGCTTGACATTTGACCTCCACACAGAGACAAAATCAAAGCAAAAGACAACTTATAGTTCGAGCCAGATCCATCAGTTCATTGCAGCACGCTTAAACTGACAGACAGAAACAAAAAGTCATGTAGTTTCAGATCAAAATTTTATGAAACAGAATTTGTAATCTCTTGTATTTTTAGATACTTGAGCTGTTGCATGTCAAATATTTTCTAGACAGAGAGAGAGAGCATTAGGGAGAAACTGAGAGAGAAGATGTCAATCCTCTCTGTTCCACTTTCCAAGGATTCGGCTTAGACCTGAACATCACTGTGCTGCGTTTACATTCAAAGCTAACGTTGCATCCTAAACTCCCTGGAATAATGCATGCTTTCCTTCTTCAACCCTCCATCATTTTAATTAAAAAGAGCAGGTTTGGTTAGGGGAAAGTGAGCAACTGTCAGAGATGACTCACGCTGCGAAGGAAACAGTAATGCAGCCGCAGCCTGAATGAAAGCTTACCGCGTTGAAAAGATTGTGTGCAAATATTTGTTTGGAGAACCGAACCTATCAAAAGACGCCAATTTGAATAGACAATCAGGCAGCACAACAGAAAACATCAATACTAGCGTGTGACAGCCGAGAGTGTGAGAAAAGATGGAACTGACACAACAGGATGTGCAGACACACGCACACAAATAGTGCTCATTGTATTATGCAAATTGCCCTCTTGGAAAGCCGTCTCCACCTGCACACCCTCAGAGGCAGAAGGATCGTCTCATTAAAAACCAGCCCGACAAAAGACCTCCCAGTAAGCCAGGCCCTTTTAAATGTTACTTTCAGGTAGCGGTCAAAACCATCGCCTTGGAAACCGCAGAAATGTCGCCGACAAGCTGCATACCATGAGGCGGCATGTGGCCATCAGCTGGTGCGAACCACGCAGTATGAGGCTGAGCAAGACGTGCCACACGTGTACACGCAAATGCACACACATTGGTTTCCACACCAGCAGGCAACAGTATTTCTACAATATTGCCGTCCTCTCATGAAGAAAAGAAAACAAATTACACGTCTGCCTGACAGCACTGGAACGTAGGCCGGCCAATAGAATCTCCCCGTTTCCTCACGCCTCATTTACATAATGTGACACTGGCGATAGGAGCCGTCATATGTGCTGAATATTTCTGTCATTTGTCGACACCAAATCATTTGCCAGAGTATTTCTCTCTCTAAATATAGAAACGAAGGGTTTTGAATGAAGGTATGTGCAAGTCTTTCTGTAGCTAAAGGGTTATAGCTTGGTGCTCCTGTAGCAACGGCAAAGTCGTAGGTTTGAAGCTGCATATACCGGTAGTAAAAAAAATATTAATTGAATTAAAGTTGCACAATATACTGAAATGGTATGTGCAATATGCATATCACAATGGTTGCCATGTTATGTAGTACAAAGTTAGGTATAGTCAAACTTTTTAGTTTGATGCAGATAACAGAGAAACTGGCACGTGCATTGCATGTGGTTTGATGTGTGGAAGATGATCAACGATCAGAAAGAATGTAAAACATTTACTTTGGTTATGTAATTTTAGTTTTTAAAAACATACACTTTAATATAGTTCATATATATTTTAGGGTTCCCACACCTTAGTTAACTTCAAAGTCAAGGACCTTTCAAGGACTTTCCAGGTTCAATACCCTCAAATTCAAGGACTAAATGTGGGGACACATTTCAAGTGAGAGCAAGGTTACATCGCATTACCTTTTAAGATACATTGTTACAGTTCCCTTTCGAGGGAACTCGCGCTGTGTCACTGTGGTGACATTTTGGGGCTAAGTGCACCTGAATGTGTTTATTAAATTCAACCAATGGTGAGGCTTAACGACAAAGACAGGGGTGACGTGGGAGCCAGGAAGTATATCGCTATCTGAAATATTGCCAAAGACGGGGTTACAGGAACGCAGGAAGTATGGCAAGGGAGACGCAGCGTCTCGCAGAGATGTTTTCATGTGTCAAACACAACTATTCAAATAAGCACTTTGGTATGAATCAACATTCGGATACAGAATATATAAGCATTTAAAGCGAACTGTTTAGTACGTGTGCTAATATTATTTTCTGGCACTACACAGGGAATGATATGGATTTTTTTTTTTTCAGAAAACTTCTTGCATAAAATAGATTCAAGCACTTTCAATGACCTGTATCTATGTATGTATATTTTCAAAAACTTCCCAGGGCCTTGAATGTTTCCCCCAGATTCACAAACTTTCAAGGATTTTAATGACCCTGATATTTACGAAATTAAAACATTATCATATCGCATATTTTGTGTGGCATTATTTAACAAGTTAGTGCATATTTGCATTTTCTTCAATATTGTACTGCTCTTGCTCGAATTAATTGCAAGTCTAAACACATGGGAATAATAATTAATATATACCTTAATTATATATAAAAGATAACCAAAAAGGTTTTTCTGGTATTGTATTTCTGCCTGCATGAATAAAAAATTACTTAATGAGAGCAGTTGACTTATTTTTCAAATGTATACGAGTAAATAGTTGTACATGGATTGGTTGATATTGCACTTGCAGACCGGATAAAGCCAGTAAGTGTATCGTGTGTTGTTTCTGATGTGCTGGCCCCACAGGTGGCTCGCGGGGTGTGGGTTTCATTCGCTTTGATAAGAGGATAGAAGCAGAGGAAGCCATCAAGGGACTGAACGGACAGAAGCCCTCGGGTGCCGCTGAGCCCATTACGGTGAAGTTTGCCAACAACCCCAGCCAGAAGACTAGCCAGGCACTACTGTCGCAGCTGTACCAATCCCCAAACCGGCGCTACCCTGGACCCCTCCACCACCAAGCACAGAGGTTCAGGTAAATACGGGTCAGACAAGGTTTCACTCAGCGGTCAGTATGCGAATGTGCTGTGTATTAAAGTCTTAAATAAAGTTAAGGGGCTGTAGCTAAGAATTAGGGGCCGTCTACCATTTCAAAAATAAAATGTAGAAATGAATGTGGGCACCTAGATGTGGGCCACTAGCATACATTATAGAGGTGACTCAGAATTGGTGGCACAGATAAACAAAGACTGAAAAAAATAGCAGTTGCATTGTAAAACTACTGTATGCAGATCGACCACAAGTTATACAGTATGTCAGTTTAACAGTTGGAATAGCTGCTCCCAAAAATAAATCAAATGAGATTCAGAAAAGAAACTGAAGTAAAAGACTGATAAGAGACAGTGGGGTTCTGTCGTTCACAATCTCCCTCTGATTTCGTTTTCTCATACATCATCTTTCCTTTTTTCATTTCACATCTGTTCCTTTCATTTGAGTTCAGCAGCCTAAATAACTTCATTCTGGCAGCTTACCCCTTTTCAATCCGGGGCAGCACTTCTCAACCTTTATAAAAGGCAATGCAAAGCACTTTCTCTGCTGTACCCCAGACAAGACGTGAAGGCAAATAGTTAGTCACAGGCAACAATAACAACAATTTCAGATCCTGCTATTGACTTGGAGCTTAAGATCTGCCCTCTTCTGAAGCTAATTCACATTAACTGTGAGTCACGTCGTATGGGCTTTGAGCTGCCAATACAGATGATGTCATCACGGAGTTTAAGTTTACAGCTTAGTTACAGATGTCAGCTAGCAAACTGACACTTAAATGATGTGTTTCTATTCTTGGCTTAGTCCAAATTAGTATAAAAGGTTTATGGTATATTCTTTCAAAGCAGTAGAACTAAGATTATATGGCACAATTTGCTTTTAAAAACATAGTAAATATGTGACCCTGTCTATGAAATCGAAGATAATCCAAAATAATCTGTCCATGATATTAGGATCACTCATTGATTTCACATTGATTTTAACCTTTGACATCACCTTACTCAGTCAATATTAATGTCAAGATTATCTTTTCACTGAATGTTCTTTACATTTTGTAGGATAAAAGTAAATCACAAAGAAATGACTTGAGCAGGGTTTTCAGATTACCTGTTGCCTACCCAAGAAAGTAAGTGTAGTTTTTAGATAAAAATATGATGATTTTTTCTTGAATCTTTTATGCTTACTCTATTGGCAGATTTTTTGCTTGTTTTATGCACAAAATCACTCAAATTTAATATTTTGGTCTAAAAGCTAGACTTATTTTCTTGGGTTGTTTTGCTCATCAAGAAAAAGCATTTTAATTTAAGAATTTTTTGATATTTTTACTGAAAACAAGACAAAAATACTAAGAATTTTTTTCTTAAAAATCCTTTTTTGCGGTGTGACTTTCTTACTTAGTATGTTTGTCTTGTTTTCAGTAGAAATATCTTAAAAATCTTAAATTAAGATATATTTTCTTGATGAGCAAAACGACCCAAGAAAATAAGTTTAGTTCATAGACAAAAATATACAATTTGAGTAAATTTAAACTTAAAACAAGCAAAAAATATCAAATGGGGTAAGAAAAAAAATAAGTTTTCTTTTTTCTTAAACAATTTAAGCAAAATTTTCTCATTTACTGGCAGATAATTTAGCTGGTTTTATGCACAAATTTACTTAAATTGTATATTTTTTGTTTACTTTTTTGTTTACTTTTTTTTGTTCACTTTGCTCATCAAGAAAATACATCTTGATTCAAGAATTTTTAGATATTTCTACTGAAAACAAGACAAAAATACTAAGTAAGAAAGTCATTTTTTGCAGTGTAACTGTATATATAACAAAAAATCTAAATGTAAACATTTTAAAAAAGTTAGAAGGTTATGAAAAGTAATGCATTACGATATATAGTTACTCCCAAAAAAACTAATTGCGTTACTTAATTACTTTTCATGGAAAGTAATGCTTACGTCACTTTTTAGTTACTTTTGCGTTACTTTTTTTGGCTAAAGTTATATCTCTTTCAGGCCTTGCAGGTGTTTTTTATGACTGAAAAGTTCTGCATTCAAAATTGCATATTTCATCACAAAAAAATGTTGAGCTCTGGCCTGCCATCTCAGTTTCTGACATAAACTGTTCCCACACAGGCGTGTACGCATAGGGTGCATAATGTGACTATGTTCAGGACAAATCAGTACATAATTTTTTTAAATCAAATTAATTAAACTAAAAAGGTAACTTGCATTACTTTTTTGAAAAAGTAAATCAAAAGTAATCTGTACATTTAAAAAGTAATACGTTACTTTACTCGTTATTTCAGAAAAGTAATATTATTACGTAATGCGAGTTACTTGTAATGCGTTACCCCCAACACTGGTTATGAGAACCAATAACAGTATTTACAAATACTTCATACGTGTTATAACCCATCTCATCTAGATGAATGAATTAACAGTCTAATATTTACTCTAACACAAATGATCAAACAGGACTCGAGCAATTAGCAATGCTCAGCAATACTGGTGACAGAAATCAGTAATTTATTTCTCATACATCACAAGCATTTATTACTGAAGAAGAGATATGAAAAGCATCAGCACCATTTGCATGTATTAGTCGGCCTTACAAAGGCATCATTGTGTTGTGTGTGCGTTTGAAGTGGCAGTGTGAAAAGCTTCAGGCCGGGCCGAGACACGCCTGCAGATATCTAACACATCGTGTGCTCTTGCACCTCAGAGCCCTCGCTCCGATTAACTCATTTACCCACAAAGCAACCTGCCTCTCTAATTGGCTAATTGGCATCGTAATGACTCGACACACTGACTGTCCTCATTTATTTCTGCCGTATTTTTTTCGCACAAGATGCAGTCACCAACTGTTGACCCACTACGGCGTGTATGTATGTGTGTGTTCGTCTAGAGAAGTTCACAAATGAAATGTGGGAAAGCTGTAATTAGCCCTGTCGGCCATCTTGCGAAGGTTTTAATAAGACATGAGACGGGGCCGAGCCAAGTGAGAGACCAAGGTCGCGGTGTAACCAAACAGACAGGAGACCAAAATGAAAATGACTGACAGGAAAGGAGAGCGTAATACACTGGCCCATTGGGTCACTGGAGCTAATAGAGACGCTGCAAAAAAGACATTGCAAGATAAAGAAAGGGCACTCGCAGTTAATGCTGTATTACATTCTGTCTTCAAGCCTTCATTGAAATGTCATTTTTATATTAAAGTTTTTAAGTAAGATAGCGCCAGACCAATTTCATTCATAACACTAGCATATAATCTCTACATGTACATGTTCTGACAGTATGATTCATTTTTAATATATCATTCTTAATATATGTTTGTATGATTTATCTTTTAAAGTTTTCGTTTACTGTTTGCTATCATATCACCTGTGTAATATTTGGAAATTCACTATATAAGGGTGAATTCAGTTAACCTGAGCCACTTTTGCCAATCACTTAATAAACCCAATTTATGTGAATTCACCCTATGTATTACATAAATAACAAAACATAAATGACCATTCCTTAAAAGTCCTCCAATTCCTTAAAAATCCCATAATTTTCTAAATTAAATTAATTGTAATTTCATCCCCCAACACACATTGCTTACAAAAAGCAGCCCAAAATACCAGTGGCGGCCGGTAACTTCTTTTTTCGAGGGCGCTCGATGCGAAGTTCGTCACAACATGTATGTAGCCCGACATATGTGTGGTTGCTTTTTCAAAATATGTGTTCTGCACATCTAGAGATCCTATGTCCATCATGTGTGTGGTCAAAACAAGTGCCTGCTGCAGATGGGTCTAAAGGGTTTATGATAAAAGAGACGCTTGCGTTTGCCAGATACTCGCATAATCTCATGCGTAATCAGAGTTTACCGTTAAGGGAGTGTCTTGCGTGTATTTTGTGAACGTGAGCGTTTTGCAGCAGCAGGCACTTATTTTGACATGACACGTGATGCACATGGTTCACATGATGCAACAAACACATATTTTGAAAATGCAAGCAACACACATGACACTGCGAACACATATTTTGAATTAGCGCCCCTCGAATGAGCAGTCACAAGCCGCCACTGCAAAATACTCATATGATATTGATTTATGTAATAAGACAGTGAGATAAAAATCTATAAAATGTTATATGTAAATGTGTTAAGTATACACTTTCAGAATATAGGTACAAAAGTTGTCACTGGGACGGTACATTTTAAAAAGGTCCTACTATGTACCATTTAGGTGCAGATGATATCTACCCTTAAGGTATCAGTATGTACCTCTAAGGCAGTGTTTCTCAAACTTTTTCGGCATGCGCCCCCCCCCCCCCCTTGCATACAGTTCATTGCTTCATGGCCCCCCAAAGAAAATGTATTACATTAAACATTCCAAAACTTAATATTTGAATTAAACAAAACATATTAAATTATACAATGCAGTTGAGATTGAATTACACAGAATTTATAACAAATTAATTAATTATATAAAATGTCATGAAACTGGGGCCCCCCTGGCACCATCTCAGGGGCCCCCAGTTTGAGAACCACTGCTTTAAGGTACCAGTCTGTACCTTTGAGGTACCAATATGCACCTTTAGCCACAAAAGTGTACTTTTTGAAAAAGGTACTGCCCCAGTGACAACTTTTGTACCTTCTTTTACCCTGTTTCTAAGAGCGTACAGTGATCCAAAAAAGTATGTGAACATTAAGGCCACACTTAAAATGAATGTATGAATGTTATTGCACTATTTTACAAAAACAGTTTAAATGT
Organism: Paramisgurnus dabryanus; assembly: GCF_030506205.2. Classification (NCBI taxonomy): domain Eukaryota; kingdom Metazoa; phylum Chordata; class Actinopteri; order Cypriniformes; family Cobitidae; genus Paramisgurnus; species Paramisgurnus dabryanus. The sequence goes on from NC_133347.1 coordinate 9,244,393, forward strand.
GATATTTGTATCAAAGGAATATATATTAAAACAAAAAATGATATTTAGTATATTTTGTATTTGCTATTTGGACACTTTTTGTCCATAGTTAATGTGATGAACTACAGTATGTTTACTTTGCCAGGATACCTGTATAAACTGGAAAGGAACTGACTTCATTCAGCCACCCAAAATGACCTTGGATACTTAGAAAACTAAAATAGATTTCTACCAAATTTTGTTGGCAGATGCCACTATAATATTATGCATCTAATGCAATGACATTCATACATAACTACGTGTTTATATACCTTTACCTGTTTAAAAGTCTCTGAATACATTGATGCAATTGTAGCTTATAGGATTTAATGGCTAATGGGTAAACATTAGTCATTCAGTATACTGTAGATGCTGCTGTACAACAAACTATAAACAAATTTCAGGGCTGTAAAAACGCTAAACGCTCCCGAATGCAACTAGCAATTGCGTTGAGTATGTATTGTGCAGGGTGGGCAGTCGAGTGGCCTCCTGTGTTACCATTAGCACTGCTTTAGATTTGCTGCTCTTTGAATGTTTGATTGACTCTGTGAAATGCCTGATGGGGCAACACAGTGTAATGGTCCATCACTGGATGGGCGTCTACCTTCAGTGAGGCAGGGATGTAGCATTAGTTCCATTGAGTGAGTCGACCATCTGCCTGGCATTAACCCCAGAACCCTCCTTCTCTTTGCAGGCTGGACAATTTGCTTAATATGGCCTATGGCGTTAAGAGGTAATTAAAACTTCACCGAATGCCAGATGTCCATGTTGACAGTTTGATTTCTATCCTGTTTTTTCTTTCTTTTTGAAAATCACAAGCATTCAGTTCAGTTCAAGGTCTTCCTCCTCTCTTGAGTTCTTTTCTTTAAGTTTTTTTACTTGATTGTTTTGATTTTTACCTACCAATCAGTAGCCAAACAAAGTAAGTGTAAGTATCTTTTATCATTTGTAGTGATGAGTATGCATCGTTTGCATATGATGATTATAAATTTTTATATTTAGTTATTTTGTGTTTTCTTGTGTGTGGCTCCTGTTTTGAGGTGTGGCTTTGACAGGATTCAGGGGCTGAAACCGTACCTCCGTCCAGCTCAGTGTTTTCTGCTATTTATTTTACACGACTACCCACCACCGTCACTAATTTAAAGAATTAGTTACTTTAAAACTTGTTAACTTACTTTCATGCTGTTACAAAACCAAATGTAACTGCATTCTGTAGAGCGAAAAAAAGAAGTTTTCTTTTGCATGCAATTACATTACAATGAATGAGGACTGGAGCTCTACGACATAAGAAAAGACAAAAAAATTATCATTGAAGTAGTTCATACAACTATTTGAGTGAAGAACAGGCCAAAATTTAAGCTATCATATGGCTTCAAAAGAATTTGCTGTGTAGAACGTACAGTACGTACATAGTACATAGCGTGGACTACTTTTATAATCCTACTGCATCCTATTTGAAGCATTGACAGTTCCAGTCCCCATTCATTGTAATGAAATGGAAAACTGAATAGTGCATTACTCAAAGTTCCCCATTTTATGGTCTTTGAAAGAAAGTCCAGATATGTATTCAGAACAACATGAGGGAGAGTAAATAATATAATTTTCATATTTGGGTGAACCATTCTTTGGACAAATTCTGATAGTAAAAAGTCTAATAGATAATTTTGAAGGTTGTTTGGTTTCATTTGATTAAATGAGCCGGTTTGGAGCAAGACGGAGGTGGTGCCAGCTCACCTGGATCCCTGCAGGAAATGTAGTGTTTCACTGCAGGTTTAGGAGCCTCTGATCACTTGGGTTTGCTTGTGCTTTTTTGCTTTGTGCTGCTGTGGATGTAGTAAAAAGGTTTCTTTTGAACATGTGCTTATGACATTTTGTTGCATATTTTAGTATCTACTTTGATGTCCACCAAAGACTCAAGGCTAAGATGGAGGGCGTAGCATGAGAGGTTATGCACTGCGTGTATTCTTTCCCCCAGCGCCATATTTACTTTCCAAGAAACTGTTCGGCAATGACTGATTTGAACGAACCACTGCAGTGATCGTTGCAGGGAACATAACGTTTTTTATAGAGCCGAAATCTCAGCGGTTCATCTTTTCAGTGTAGAAAGCTGACGTGCCACAGGAAGTCAAGCAATCAAACAGGATATGCCAACGAGGCAACAACATCTTTCAAAACAAATGAGACGACGTCGCCTTTTTATTTACGCTCTGTGCGATCAGCTGTCAAATAGCTGAAAAGGGCCATGAAGAAATCACATAAGCCTGTCTGCCTCTAGAGAGCGAGAGCAAATTTAGGGGAGATGAAACCAATAGAGGGAGAAGGCGTAGTGCTCGGCGAACACGGCGAAGAAGGTAATTAATGAACAAAGACCCGTCTGAAAAAGTGAGCATCGCTAGGTGAAGGTGGGCAGCTCGGAGGGGTGGGATGCCTCTAGGTCAGCCGCTTGTTGCTACGCAACTCCATGTCCAACTGTTCGCCTTAGTTTATACAACAGACAGCGCTCGGCCCTGCCCTCGTAGTCACCAGACATCTCCGTGTCAGCAATAAGCCGGTTCGACCCTCACCCGCTAGCTCATCTACAGATGACTGGCATTCAAATTACCACGAAGCCACATTTCGCCTTCTTCTCTACGGCGCCGGATTCATTATTTACACAGAAATACCAGCGTAATTGAAGTCATGAGATGGTTTGCTTGTCACGCGGCACAAAGTGAGCCGACTTACCATTATATCCTTCATTTACATAATGAGACACAAGTGACAGGACACAAAAGAGAAAGAGAGAGACAGATGTATTGACTCTGCCAGGACGAACCGGCTAAAACGCAGATGAAACGTCTGAGTAATTCTTGGCAGAACAAGAAGCAGGGAATTGGCCGGCCCTGTAGTCCGTGCAGTGCTATTGATCACAGTCACACACTGCGGAGCGGTGGAGGGTGTGGGTGGAATACACTCTGTTCCCCATGCTAGCTGGCTGGAAGCGCTGCTTGCATCTTCCATTTTCCGCTCGCTGGCAGCAATCGCCTTTCCCCTTTAAATTTGGGCTCTGGCGAACGTGACGACGTCGGCACCAAAGCGGAAATCTCAATTAAAGCACGCCCAATAATGCTTATAGTCATTTCTTCTAAGGTGGCACACGGAATTTACCTTTTATTTAAAGTGGAATTTCCTTTAAGCGGAAAGGCAATTAAGCGAAATCAACTGAGCATTCGAATCTCTGTATCGAGAGGGAGAGAAAGGAAAAGAAAAGATTACCAGAAGAATGAGAGCGGATTTACGAAATCTCTGATGAATTTCCAAGGTATTAATACACGGAGTTCCTGTAATTTAGTTTCCGTGCAGGAGAAAAGTCTCTCGTCGCCGGCACAAATGACAATCTGCAGCTTTTTTAGTCGCCATTCAAAAAACCCTCCATCTAAAAAAAGGAAGCAGAGATACAAGAGACAAGTGGTAGATTGAAAAGATCACATCTGCCTTCCCTGTGACTGCGCAGCTGAAATTGCAGCGTAGCTCGGCAATCAGGGGATTTGACAGTTTGAGGCTTTGGCTTACTCTTGCTTTTTCTCACACTGTTCTCCTCTGTCGTCCTTTCCCTCTTTCTCTCCGTACAGGTTCTCTCCCATCACTATCGATAGCATGACCAGTCTAGTAGGAATGAACATCCCCGGTCACACGGGAACGGGCTGGTGCATCTTCGTCTACAACTTGTCTCCGGACTCGGACGAGAGCGTTCTGTGGCAGCTCTTCGGACCGTTCGGCGCCGTCAACAACGTCAAGGTGATCCGCGACTTCAACACCAACAAGTGCAAGGGGTTCGGTTTCGTCACCATGACGAACTACGACGAAGCGGCCATGGCCATCGCCAGTCTGAACGGGTACCGGTTGGGTGACCGCGTCTTGCAAGTGTCTTTCAAGACCAACAAGACCCACAAGTCCTGAACTCCCTTTCCCGTCACTCGTGTAGCTCCGTACAGCTCCTCTATTACTAAAACCCACCTTTGCCCACTCAGCTACTCAAAACAGGAACACACGCAACCAACAAACCCACAAAAAAGAACTGGATATGGCTTATAATATAACTTTGGACCTATAAGCCAATGTTGCCTAAGTATTACAAAATGAAAAATTGAGAATATTCATTATTTGGAGACCCTGAAAGTGGTACAGGGATTCTGTTGTATATCTTGAGTTCTTGTGGTTGTTTTGTTTTTTCTTTTCTTATTTTTTCTCTGTAAACAGTAGCAAAACCAGACCGCCCTTATTTTGAAGAAAATGTCCTTCTTTAGATCAAACTCTCTTTTGGTCTCGATTCAGGATTTTTTCTTTCTTTTTTAAATCCGGATCCACTGTCGTTAGAAAATACGCCTCCCTGGTAAGAGAACGGGAGGGGGCTCTTTTTGAAAAAAAGAAATAATATTTAAGAGAAACGGTGATCATTCATTCATTTGTTTTGGTGTAAATTGTTCAAAGTCCCCAAACTGAATTGATAGGGATGACGCCATCCCTTTTCTCTAATGCAGAAGATGTTTCTAGCATAGTTTTGGTTTTGTACTGCAAACAAAACACACGTCTGTCCTCACAGGGGATTGCGGGAAGGGGAGAGGGAAGGGATGGGCTAGCACCCCTGATGACACGTTACGTGAAATAAACCTACACACACACTGTTGCCAAAGAGAAAATCTCTTTGCTTGAAAATGCGTTTAGAAAAAATGAAAAAATAAAGAGAAAGAAGATCTATTTTTATAAATAATGATTAAAATAATTATTGAAGAATTTTTACAAGAATCTGGATTTGAAAAAAGAGAAAAATATTTTGACTGGCTAATTAGGGACGGGGGGAGGGGTCAGGTGCCACCTTGTCTTGTTCGTTCCGCCGTGGTACTTTTTAGGATCAAAGGTCGTTTGTTTTTCGGGGAGAACCCGGATTGGCGATGGTTTTGTAGATGGAAGAATTTATCAACGGGATGCAAATTCAGGCAGGTAATTTTTCATAGCAGTAATTCTTCAAGAGCGATACCCAATGGGAGAGGTAGAGGGGTCTTCCCAGGCCGATCACATCTTCACAGTCAAGAGCCCAAAGCGAGGCCACTCATCGTCCACTCATTTACGTTATTTACATCAGTCTTTGGGATATAAGTAATAAGTACGCACACGTATCCATTTGGAGAACATACACGGTTCCGTTTTCTTCGCTCTGATTTTGTGGTATTACATTTGAGATGTACTTCCTTTAGCGATCAACAGTAGGTGCTATATTACATGGTTCACATATCTTAAATATCCAACTGTGTTGTTCTTCGTGTTGTTTAGAGAGAAAAAAAAGAAAATTTCGATGTTGGCATTATATTAAGCTGCTGTTTTACTTCTTTCTTTCTTTCTTTCTTTCGTTGTCGTCGTTTCTGAGTTCGATTGTCGGCGCCCGTCCGATCAATCGGATCAACGAATTCGGGACGAATCACTCGACGAGTTTTCTTTGGCTTGCTTACTTCTAGGTTCTTTGCTGAGTGTACAGCGTTTGTCAAACTTCAGCTATAATTAGCTAGTTTTGTTAGTCTAGTATTCGTTTCCTCAAAGGATCTATTATGACTGTGTCTTTCTTTGTTGTGTATACAAATAGATGATATATAGTCGACATTTTCCGTTACGATACCTATATCTATCTGAGTTGACTGAGTTTTTTCGTTCGGGATTGTCTTTTTTCATAGAAAAACTTTATGAAGTGATGGTTCAGTTACTTAGAAAACTCGTGAGGAATCTTGTTTAATATGTTGTCATGTCGCTTGTGAAGATAAAGAGAAAAAAAAATGAAGAAAAAACTACAGAAATTTGGAGCGATTTATTTGATTTACCGCCGCAGCAAAAGAAATCGAACAAAAAAACTTCTTGAGAAGTTATCTGTATTTATTTATTGATCGATTGTCTCATTGATTAACTTATTTATTTATCTTGATTATTTATTTATTCGTTCGTTCGTTCGTTCGTCTATTACGTTGTCTGTGTTTTTGCGTGATTCTGGTACAGGGAGGGGGGTGTTGTTTCTGAGCTAAAGGGAACAAATGTGACTAGGGGAGATGTTCTTCCAATAGTCCTGCGCACTGAGAAATTTTAGTACGTTTGTGCTTTGTACCAATATATCAAAATTACAATATAAAAAAATTTAAAAGTCAAAAACGAAAAAAATGGGGTTGGTGAGGCTCTTCCCTTATTAATAGAAACAGTTACTCGCTATGCATAACCTAGCCGATAGTTCAATTTGCTATTGCTTTTTTCTTGTCTTGTTAAACATAAATCTTTAAATCTTTTTCAATAAAGTTTAGTCTTAATAGAATGTTATAACAGTTGTTCTGGTTCAATATAACCTGTGATAAGTTTGTGTAGTTTTAAAAGCCACTTCCCGCCCTCCCTCCACACACTACAGTTGCTTTGTGATTAAACTTTATGCAAAACTATGTGGGTCTGAAATGTAGTTTCTCTACGACGTTCATGTCAGGCTTTGCTGCCCTAATTTGATCAACATGTGTCCGTTGTTTTACTACTATTATTCATTGCATTTGAAATGTAACCTTCATTTCTGCCATGTGACATTGATACTCCAAATAGCATTGACGCTGATTGTACTGGTTGATTAAACAAATAGCTATAAAAGATAATATTTGATAGATGACACCTGTTATATATTTTCTAAGATATAGTCTATTTTGAAAGGAAAATTTCTGAATGGAGAGCTCGGCTCTTGTTGAGATAGACCGGTGTGAATGCTGGAGAGCTAAACGAAAAAAAAGAAACATGTATCCTACACCTATATAACGTCATCCATCCATCCATCCATCCACCCACCCATCCCTCCTCTGCCCCACCTCCAGGGGCGGTGACACGGCCCTACTCAAACCCCGCTACGGCTGGGAGTTTGAATTATGCAACGACTCCAGTAGAATGTTGTTCTGATGTATGAACAAATTTCCTCCATTACTTCCTTAACTTTTGGTTAGCGACATCACCCTCTGCGCGTCTGCGAGAGTGCGTGTCTAAGACGCGTGCGTGCGCATTCCAGAGAGTCTGTGGGGGTGTTTGTAAGACGGGCCCGTGCCTCTTAAAGTGCGTGCCCAAATCGCAGTGTCTCTCCCCCGTAGCGCCTTATAGTGGCAGTCTGCCAATAGGAACCCATCAGCCGGTAGTGTAGGAGGGAAGGCAAAGTGAGGAACAAGGCTCCTGTCATAATTCATTTTCTCCTGAAATGTGTTTGTTTACTATCTGAAAAATCTATAAATCTTTAAAGACAAAAAAGATGAAAAAATATTCACCGGACCAAGCCGGTCCCTCCTACTTGCGTTATTACTTATCTATCGATTATTGATTATTGTTACTATGATTAATATTATTCTCATTATCCTTATTCTTATTACGAATCAAAATTACTGCGATGAATGACTCCATGTTATCCTTGCTAGTTTAGGTCATTTCTCAAACTGGAAACAAAATATTGAAAAAAATACTTGCTGTAAATGTTTTTTTCTTTTTCATAAAACTGTTGTGTTTGAATTATTTGTACTTTTGAATGTTGGGACAATAAAATAAGGTGTTGAAAGCTGTGTGGTGCCATGTTGTGGAAAAAAGACGCACACGTACGCATACATTTTATGTGCCCTTATGTAAGGCGGCACGGTATAATTTCATTATACATACAAAAGCCTTAAATATCTCTAGATTATCCACAGGTGGTTTCATTTCTTTCTCAACCCTACCTTTTTAATCAAATAAGCACTATAGTTAAAATTCTGAAAGAGCGCATTAAGAGCATATGGTAACACAGCACAGGCAGTTAATGATATAATGTGAAGGAAGGATGAGCGCACAGTGCCCCCTGTTTCTTTCATAGAGAATTGTTTGTACGTATGCCTTTAAAATAGTGCTTTAACTAGACAAATATATTTAATTTATCACCCTTTCAAATAAACCAACCCCCACACTCACAAACAAATATAACGTCATGATATGTTTAAACGGCAGGAACATTTATATTGTTAAAATGCTAAATTAGTATAGAAATGGGTACTATCATTCAACACACGGATGGTTAGCTTCACTTCGTGGCCAGTGCCTTCGGGGCGGGCGGGGCTTAATGCAGTCTACGTCCTTATATATGTGGGAGGGGCTTGATGCAGAGCTGAAGGGCAAAAGGGACAAGGAATGTGATGAAGCCATCCGTCCGGAGTCTCTTTACACCATTAAGGATTTAATGAGGCAAAAGCCCATGAAGGAAGACAAGTGGCAACATGAGTCATCTCATTCCCACTTTAAAAACTCCTTTACTACCCACAGTCTCCTATAATAAAGAAAGGAGATCTGATGCATGTATATCCGATGGGGCTGATATCTTCATCTGTCGCACCTTTGTTGTGTGTATGTGCTCTGGATAACAGCGGCAGATGAGTAATGCACACGGTTGCCATTTAACTGCCGTCTTCTGTAAACATCTGGCGTGATGCCATATGTGACAAATTATTATGCAATGCACACTCGATCTTTCACAATATGACATACATTTGGACAGGAGGTGTGTAATTTACCATTAAACCAAACATGAATATATTACACAGATCTGGCTACACAGATCCCTCCGAACATGAAGTACTGACAGGTATATGTTGAACAAGTAGTGCATACTACGGTATAAAGGGTAAAGGGCAACTTATATGGGTAATTTTAAAGCATATACTGTGTTAACATACACTGTAAAAAATAATTTGTTGGTTCAACTTAAAAAAAATAAGTGTTCATGCTGCCTTAAATTTTGAGTTAATTTAAAGGGATAGTTCATCCAAAAATGTTGTTACAAACTTTTGTTCTGATGAACATGAAGGATGATATTTTGAGGAATGTTTGTATCCAAACTGATCATAAGCCCCATTCACTTATATAGTAGGAAAAAAGAATACTATGGAAGTGAATGGGGCTCAGGAATGGTTTGATTACAAACATTCTTAAATGATCTTCCTTCGTTTTCATCAGAAATAAAATGTGTACAGGTTTGTAACAACATGATGGTGAGAAAATTTGGGTGAACTGTCCCTTTAACTTAAATCATTGGTTAAAGGAAAACACCACTGTTTTTCAATATTTTACTATGTTCTTACCTCAACCTAGAGAGAATAATACATACCTATCTTTTTTCAATGCGTGCACTTTTAATCTTTGTACAGCGTGTTGTGAATGTGTTAGCATTTAGCCTAGCCCCATTCATTCCTATGGCTCCAAACAGGGATGAATTTAGAAGCCACCAAACGCTTCCAAGTTTTCTCTATTTAAAGACTGTTCCATGAGTAGTTCCATGAGTAAGTGGCACAAAATAAAACTTTTGTTTGGAGCCATAGGAATGAATGGGGCTAGGCTAAATGCTAACACATTCAAGAAGCGCTGTACAAAGATTAAAAGCGCACGCATTGAAAAAAAGATAGGTATGTATTAATTTATCTAAGTTGAGGTAAGAACATAAAATATATAAAAATGGTGGTGTTTTCCTTTAACTAATGTTGAGTCAGCTAATATTTTTAAAGGAACACGCCCACATTTTGGGAATTTAGCTTATTTACCGTATCCCCCAGAGTTAGATAAGTCCATATATACCTTTCTCATCTCTGTGCGTGCTATTACTCTGTCTGACACAGGCCCCGCTAGCTTAGCTTAGCACAAAGACTGGAAGTGAATGGCTCCAGCTAGCATACTGCTCCCAATAAGTGACAAAATAACGCGAACATTTTCCTATTTATGTGTTGTGATTTGTATACTCACAGCGTGTACAAATAACAAGATCATAAAAGACACAGCCACTGTATTCTCAGAAGGCGAAGCACTGCTACTGAACGAACTCTCTGATCCTCACCAGGGGCTTCTCGGGTGCTGCGAGCAAATCACTCCGCCCAAGTAGAAGTGCTTACACATAAAAAGGAAAATGTTCACGTTATTTTGTCACTTATTGGGAGCAGTTTGCTAGCTGGAGCCATTCACTTCCAGTCTTTGTGCTAAGAGGGCTAGCGAGGGCTGCGTCAGACAGAGTTACAGCACGCACAGAGATGAGAAAGGTATGTATGGACTTATCTAACTCTGTGAGATACAGTGAATAAGCTAAATTCCAAAAATGTGGGCGTGTTCCTTTAAGGTAAGCTGCAAAGAATTATATTATGCTTAAAATAAAATATCTTAAATCATCTTCAAGATGCTAGGAACAATACTCTATGTTGTCTTATTTATTAATTTAGACACAACTTTATTCACACAAGTTGATCTATACAAAATGATAGCGAAGGACAATTAACATCTCCAATTCACATAACCTGCATGTTTTTGGACTGCGAAAATAAACTGGAGTACCCAGAGTAAACCCTATTGGGCGGTTTCCCGAACAGGGCTTAAGCTAGTCCCAGACTAAAATGCTTATTTGAGATGTCTTAACTTAAAACAGCTTGCACTAACATATCTTAAAATATATCTGTGCCATTGTTTTGTCTCAAGTTTCACACCAGTAATGTTGTTTATGTTTGTAAAAACTACTTAAAAGTCCTCATATAACCAAGGCCTAGCCTGGCTTAATCTAAACCCTGTCTGGGAAACTGCCTCAGTGTTGTCTAAATCAAGCCGTTGGTTTGTGCTTGTTTTGTGCCATTAAAATATACACTGGATCTATTTGCCTTCCTTAGAAATAACAAAAATTGATTCTAATCCATATCAATAAAATTGTTTTAAAAGCAGTCTGTGTGTTTATGTCAGATGACTTTCCTGTAAATGCACAAACCAAGCACAAATAAACACCAGTTACTGACTTGGACCACAGACCTTCATCCTGTAAGATGTCACAAAATCATGTCAACTTAGCACAAGTCAAAACTTAAAAAGTAGGTTGAATCGACTTGCATAATTAAGTTCATGCTGCATTTTTTTTTACCCGGGTCTTTAACTTTTTGGTTCCTGTTTTAGATTTCATCAACTAAATAGATATAAATATCACTGCGTCATTACACTTGTTTTTCTTCTTCTACATTTTCTCCCCCAACTGATTGGATGGTTTAATTCACTCCTACACTACAATACATAAAACTTCTTTAGTCTCAAAATAATACTTTGATTAAATGCACATGGCTGCAGATCAGATTGATTCCTACAGCAAATTAATAAATGTATTAGTGATATTGCAAAAATCTTAAGGATTTTATAATTAGGTAAAAATACCCTGGTAAAGAGTGCTCAGTGAGGCATCAATCTCCATGCGTGTATTGCTGGGTATGGTGGTCCAACCTAATTTCATGAGAATTCATACATGTTTTACTAGTTAATTTGTATGAATTTGTACAAAGTTAATTGTGTAAAAACATATGAGTATCATATAAAAACCTATAACGAAACCCCACCCCTAACCCCAACGTCATGGGGCAAAGTTAAATAGATGTACGAATGTGGTCATTTGAATTAATACCAAATAGCCACCTCGTAAAATACATTAGAATTGCCATGTTCCTTTTCTCAAAATATGTGTTCTGCACCTCTAGAGATCCTATGTGAATCACGTGTCTTGTCAAAATTAGTGCCTGCTGCAGATACGTCTAAGGGTTTATGAAAACAGAGACGCTCGCGTTTAATCTCATGCGTAATCAGAGTTTACTGTTAAGGGATCGTCTTGCGTGTATTTTGTGAACGTGAGCGTCTCTTTTATCATAAACGGTTTTGACGCGTGTGCAGCAGGCACTTATTTTGACAAAACACATGATGCACACAGGATCTCTTGAGTTGCAGAACACACACGACACTCCGAACACTTATTTTGAATTAGCGCCCCTCGGTTGAGCCGTCACCAGCTGGCACTGCCATGAACAAAGCCATGGTGATCAGACAGTATGCTGCTTAACTAGCATTCTCATTCCAGTTTAGCTAGTAGTATGCCATGCCGGTTAAACTATAGTTGATAAATCAGAACAACAGCAACTCATGCATTTGCTTGCTTACAAAACTAAGGGCTGCTTTAGCTACCACCATGATGAGGAAGAGCTGGGCATCTGCAACATTTCTGTGTTGGACAATCTACGGTTTGAGTTCCTCTCTGAACCAGACACATTTGGCCCCTGCTGGCTTTGCTCTCTGTGTCTTTTTGTCAGACGGCGCGTGGCTGTTTGCCTCCCTGCTAGGCTCTGGGGGCGAGGAGAGATGCTGGTTTGGGTGGCAGAGAACTCAGGATCTGTTGCCTGTTTATGAAGAGACAGAAGGTGTGGGTCTGCTCCACTCGGTCCATTATTTGGACTCGGATCTGCAACTTTGACTAAGACCATCACCATTACCATCACTCTTTATTATAATGTTACCAACACATCATTTGTGCAACCGTTCTTTCATTTAAGGGATAGTTCACCTAAAATTAAAAAATCTGTCATCATTTAGTCCCCCTTTATATTGTATGAGTTTCTTCTGTTGAACAAAAAGGAAGATATTTTAATAGATGATGGTAGATTAAATGAAAAGCACATTTTGCAGGAGTTAACTTACAGGCTGAGTCCGAAGCGGGAGGAATTATGATAATGTCGGTCTTGTCTACATCACCAATCCCAGGAAGTAAACCGTTACCTACAATCTGTGTGTTTGTTGTAGTCCAAGAAAAGGGATTCACGTTGAAAATGATAACTCATTGTTTACTTTGGGGTTTGTACCTTTTGCATATTGTTAACATGTACTAATACACACTTACACACCAAAGGAAATGTAAAACGTGAATCGGACCATAGTTGCTTTTTAATGCTCATTTAACTTTGAAAAATTGTTGCCAGTAAATAACATACATTTCTGATGTAAAGTTAAAACAACTTGGTTTTTGCTAAGTTAATTCAACCTACTATTTTAAGTTTTGACTTGAAAAATATCTACTGTACAGTAAGTTACTAGCAAACAGCTGCATAACTACAGCAATTTTTTACAGTGTAGGCTAAATATACAGGTGCTCTCTATTTGGCAAACCAGTTTTGAAAATATGGTACAGTAACAATTTACCATATGGTTGTATTTGTTAACACGAGTAAATGTATTAGCAAACATGAACTAACAATGAGTAATATATCGCAAATATAAAAAACGGAGCGCTTCCCCGACTCAAAAAATAAGTTGAGGTCGAGGTGCTCTTTGGATAGGAAAATAATAGTATAACAAAACAAAAAACCTCCAAGGCACTCTCTTAAAAAATGTAAAAAAGCCTTTATTGATATGGCTTGGTCATAATAAACCTAATAAAAAACTATGGACATCCACCACGTTTTAGCAAAAAACGGACTGACTCCCTGACGAAGGCTTGTTTGCCGAAACGTGTCGGATTTACCATGTCCGTACACTGTAAACCTGGATAAGTTCTACTAACTCAAAAAAATTGAGGCAACTGATTGCCGCTATTTTCTTAAAGGAATATTCCATTTTCTTAAAAGAAAAATCCAGATAATTTACTCACCACCATGTCATCCAAAATGTTGATGTCTTTCTTTGATCAGTCGAGAAGAAATTATGTTTTTTGAGGAAAACATTGCAGGATTTTTCTCATTTTAATGGACTTTAATGGACACCACCACTTAACACTTAACTCAACACTTAACAGTTTTTTCAACGGAGTTTCAAAGGACTATAAACGATCCCAAACGAGGCATAAGGGTCTTAACTAGCAAAACGATTGTCATTTTTGACAATAAAAATAACAAATATCCACTTTTAAAGCACAACTTCTCGTTTAGATCCGGTCGTCATGCACTAGCGTGACCCGACGCAATACGTCATCACATCAAGAGGTCACAGAGGACGAACGCGAAACTCCGCCCCAGTGTTTACAAATGTGGGGAAAGAGGACCGTTCCTATGTTGTTGTATGTCAACTGATACTAATTAATGTCTTTGTGTCAGTTTATTGTTTACAATGGTCCGCAAATTTGCGTTTTTATTTTTCTTGTCAAAAATGACTATCGTTTTGCTAGATAAGACCCTTATGCCTCGTTTGGGATCGTTTATAGACCTTTGAAACTCTGTTGAAAAAAACTGTTACGTGTTGAGTTAAGTGTTAAATGTTGGGCTCTATTAAAGTCCATTAAAATGAGAAAAATCCTGCAATGTTTTCCTCAAAAAACATAATTTCATCTCGACTGAACAAAGAAAGACATCAACATTTTGGATGACATTGTGGTGAGTAAATTATCTGGATTTTTCTTTAAAGAAAATGGAATATTCCTTTAAGTTTGCAAACTTAAAAGTTTTGAGTACTGACAACTTCAATTCAAAACAAAAATTTTAATTTATCTAAACTTAGTTTAAGTCTGATATAAATTAAATTATATACTTTATGTAACTTAAATTGTAGTAGTAATGTTACTTAAATATTTTGTGGCAACTGATTGCCTTGTTTTTACAAGTTTCCTGTACTCAAATACTTACATTTTACAACTTAACAGTACACTGTAAAACCCGACAAGTTTAGAGTACTCAAAATATTTAAGTACACCAACTACAATTAAATTTTTTTTCACAAATCACAGAAACAAATCATGTGACTCATGAAAATGTAATACCAGTGAAAGTGTGTTGAGACTGAGCTCAGTGCTAACTTTCACATAGTTATTGTTTATATGATAAAATAATACATTATTGACTTATAGCTAAGCACAGGCGCTACACTTCTGAACAATGGTAAGCACTAAAATAAAAAAATAGCAAACTCGTCTAAATCCCCAACATAAATAAATGTTAAACACTACTGAGTCTTTTTCTTTACTAAAAACCACATAAAATATCACTTAATTTCAAAAAATGCTGTCGTATTCCAGGCTCATGCAAAGCATGCTGGGAACTGGAACTTCCTCAACCAATCGTGTTAATTTAACCTTAAACTGAAGTAAATTCGCAGTGCCAGACTCTTTCCTAGCTTACCTGGCAAATTGAACTCATTTTGAACTTTTAATCTTTAATCTTTGTGGTTTAAAAGTACATATTTTTTATTTTTCTTGTCAAAAATGATAATCGTATTGCTAGCTAAGACCCTTATGCCTCGTTTGGGATCGTTTATAGACCTTTGAAACTCAGCTGAAAAAAACTGTTAAGTGTTGAGTTAAGTGTTAAATGTTGGGCTCTATTAAAGTCCATTAAAATGAGAAAAATCCTGCAATGTTTTCCTCAAAAAACATAATTTCTTCTCGACTGAACAAAGAAAGACATCAACATTTTGGATGACATGGTGGTGAGTAAATTATCTGGATTTTTCTTTTAAGTAAATGGACTAATCCTTTAAAGGCAGGGTCCATGATCTCTGAAAGCCAATGTTGACATTTGAAATCACCTAAACCAACACGTCCCTACCCCAATACCCACAAATATGCAACCCAGGCAACGATGTTGTTTAGTAGACACGTCCCTTACTGCTGATTGGCTACAAGTGTGTTTTGATAGTCAGCCCGACTCCCTTTTCCAAAGCATTTTTCAGAAATCGTGCACCCCGCCTTTCATGTTAGTAAACCCCGTACAATTGTTCATGTTAGTTCATTGTGCATGAAATACAGTTAACTGTAACTTTTGATTTTAAAATGCATTAGTAAATTCTGAAATTAACATGAACTAAGATGAATAAATGCTGTAGTATTTGCTCATTGTTAGTTTATGTTAGCTAATGCATAAAGTAATGATAACAAATACAGCCTTATTGTAAAATGCTACCGAAAACAGAGTATATAGTTTTGCACATCCCTTGTGTGGTGTAGACAGAAATATCTATTGCCGTTGGGGCTTATCATATTTACATTTTATGAGATCAGTATTTCTGCTATCACTGTAATGTGAGATTCACCTAACCGTAAAATGAGTTTGACAAACAATCATAGAGAGAATAGAGAATAGCAAAGCAAATACATACTTTCAAAACATTCGGAATGGATATAAAGAAACAAAAAAGGCAATTTTTTGGTTTCTCCACAAATCTGATCAAGCCCTCTTTTCGCTCTGCGTCTCTCTCTCTCTCTCTCTCTCTCTCTCTCTCTCTCTCTCTCTCTCTCTCTCTCTCTGCAAGAGGCTTTGCTCTGGCCAGAAACCCTCTTCACATTCCAGGATCAGATTTGAATATCTCTTCTCAGCACTTGCTGTTTTCCACCATCTGTCACATACAACAGTGAAGTCTCTGAGCCAAACCACCATTCAGAGGCCCATGAATTTTCACTCTGTATTCCAAACACACAAACACACACACTGGGGAAAGACAGATAGCCAGTTCCTAAATCATTCACACACAGCTAGTCTGTCCCTAGTCCGTGTCTTGGTCCCTTTAACACGCACCTACTAACTCTGATGCATCCAACATATCAAACCCTTAGAAGTCCTGATGGATTCTCTGTGCAACATTACAGTACATAAATGTCCTAAACTCCATTTTATAGTCATGTTTCAACACAATGTAAAAAATGCAGCATGAAGTTAAAACAACTTGGTTTTGCAAGTCAATTCAACCTACTTTTTTAAGTTTTGACTTGAAAAAGTTATAAAAACAAGTTGAAATTGTTTAACTTAAAAAGCACCATTGGTCCGATTCACAATTTTACATTTCTTTTGGTGTGTAAGTGTGTATTAGTACATATTAGCGATATGCAAAACTACATACCAGTGACGACCGGTGACTTCTTTTTTCGAGGGCGCTCGATGCGAAGTTCGTCACAACATGTATGTAGCCCGTCATGTGTGTGGTTCGTAATTTCGAAATATGTGTTCGGCGCCTCGAGTGATCCTGTGTGCATCACGTGTATTGTCAAAATAAGTGCCTGCTGCATACGCGTCTAAATGGTTTATGATAAAAGAGACGCTCGCGTTTGCCAGATACTCGGATAATCTCATGCGTAATCAGAGTTTACTGTAAAGGGAGTGTCTTGCGTGTATTTTGTGAACGTGAGCATCACTTTTATCATAAACGATTTTGACGCATGTGCAGCAGGCACTTATTTTGACAAAACACGTGATGCACATGGTTCACATGACGCAACAAACACATATTTTGAAAACATGAGCAACACACATGACACTCCGAACACTTATTTTGACGCGAGTTATCGTCTCCAACGTAAATCTCTTTTCTTGGAGTACAACAACACACAGATTGTAGGCAACAGTTTAATTCCTGGGATTGGTGATGTAGACAAGACCGACATTATCATAATTCCTCCTGCTTTGGACTCACAGCCTTTAAGTTAACTCCTGTTAGCATTGCATTGTGAGCGAATCTTTCAAACATGGTAAGGAGCGTCACATGACGTCAGAACGTACAGATTAGTTGGCCAATCAGGGACACAGAGCTTTTCAAATCTGTGCGTTTCAGGAAGAGAGTGAAATCTGTGGCTAAAAAATGTACTGTATGTGGAAAATAATGTGTTTTTTAACAATAAACCACACAAACACATTGTATTATACCAAATACACAAAATATTGTTGTTTTTAGCAATGAAATAGGTGCACTTTAATTTGTTAATTTGTTGCATTTTTTTACGTTTGCAGAAGGTCAATGCGAATTGCAGACATAAAGTATCCAATATGCAGATTAGAACGGTGTTTAAGGCCACATTCATTTAAACCGATCGTCCTAAAGATAAGATTTAACAAACCTTAAAACTTTAATGTTCTTTTATTCACCCTGGCCCATAAATGTGGCCTGCAGTGTAAACCTAGAGATATCTTTCTCATACGCTTCTCTACGCAATATCCAAAGTCAAATCTCGAGGGTAATACCTACTTACTTTGTATAAGCCTCAGGATTTCATAGATGTCTGAATGAGAAAATATATTTTCGCATTATCTGGTTTTCGATCTGAACAAGGATGAAATTTCCACAAATGTGCAGGTTTGACGGATGAGATGTGTAGCGAACAAGCAAAGACACACATACACACATACATATGCACGGATGGGCATGTGTACGCGGCCCTTTCACACCTGTCAACAACACTGCTAGTCCAACCCTGAATCCTCTGTCTCAACTCGGAGTGCTCTGAACGGGAGACCTGTTGGTAAGGACCAAATATGGCATCAGCTGTCTAAAGTTGCTCCAGGCAAAAACATCCAAGAGAAACCCAGGGGCGATGATTAAATAAAGCACGGAACCTGCTGTAAATATCAAAGAAGCCTGCAGGTACAAACACACACACACACACACACACACACACACACACACACAGACAAACACTCAGTCATGTAGCTGACGTGTGTCTGTGCCGGGCCTGAGGGGAACCAATCATCATCCAGCTTACAGAGATCTAAATTAGAGCGTTAGTCCCCACACCATTTCAATATGCCACTATGAGACATGTATCTGAATGGATATATAACAGACTTGTATTGTTTTTATATGCAGCTTAAAGTCACAATGAAATGAAAGTAGCTATTGTCTTATTTTTCCCGTTGTGATCCGAATAAAATGGCTTCTGAAATGAAAAATGGTAGGGCTGGACTTAAATGCGTCCATCGGTTATTGACTGGATAGTTGGAAGTTGTGTCATGTTGCTATTTGCTAATCATAATTGCGATCGTTTCCCATGCCCCACCCTCCCACCATATATGTACATATTGGTACATATTAGTACCAAATATAAAAAATCAGTAGCTAAATGTACTTTTTTTCTGTTTGCATACACACATACTGTACAGTACCAGTGAAAGGTTTGGAAACACTTTGTTAAATCTGTTGTTCCAAATTAATGCCATCTAGAAGCTTTTGTAGACAAATATAAACTTCACAAAACAATAATTTACTATTCTAATAAATTGAATATGTATGAGTTGTACTGGATAGCACTGTACCATACCTTCAATACTGTTCCAGGATATTCCAGGAAATCTCTAGGAAAAGACTGACTAATGTACATTTGTTTGCAGAGGTGAACAGTACTGAAATATTTTTACTCAAGTACATTTTTTCAAGTATTGCTTTATTTGATTGTTTTTCCTAAAAAAACATTTACTTCACTAAATTCCAAAGCATAATATTGGACTTTATATTGGATTACATTGCACAAAATCTTGTACTTTTTTAATTATACTCAAATACTTAAAGTCCCTGTAAAGTCAGACATTAAATGAAAAACGTGTAATTAACCACCCAACCAAATTTGAATGATGAAAAAACACAAGTAAATAAAATAAGTTATTAAGATCTTGGAAAAATAGGCAGCAATCTCTGCTCTAAAGCAGTGGGGGGTGTCTGGTGTCTGCGCTGAAACCACGCCCGCTCGCAGGAAAGCTGCCGTCTCTCTCAACTTTCAAAAACTGCTGCAACCTAAATGGATGCTCCCTATTGTGTTAGGGGCGGGGCCATAAGCAGGGGCTCAAGTGTGTCATCGAGCCACCATTTGATGCCCGCCTAAAAATCCTGAACACAGGAATGGTGAAAAACTGTCTAATGATCTTCACACAGGGCGTAAGCGTTAATGCTTACTAGGGCTGTCCTCGACTAAGGATTTACATATTCGAATCAGAATTGTCGAATCCTTTCATAGTCGACCGATAGTCGAATCATCTATGTGTGTGTGTGTGTGTGCATGGGTTGGGAGGGGGTCAGACCAGGTACAAATTGATAACTTTTATTTTCTTTCACAAGCAGCACACATAAACAAATTTCTGATTAAGTGACCAAAACTGTCTTTCAAGTGATGAACGAAGACAAAACTGACGATGCATTTATATATTTTTAAGGTAAAATGTATGGCAACATTTGTTTAATTATTCCTCATAACATTTTAAAGCCACGATCTACAGAACATCACACAAAAAACATTTTGATAACTAAACCTAAAACTATAACAAAGGTGATCCTGCCTTGGAAACCTCGGCTAATTCAGTGTTTTTATTTAATTTGGAGATTAAGCGCGTCAAAGCAGTCATGACCAAAAAAACGACAAATGAGAAATGACAAATAATTTGTGATTGTTACTGCAAATTATAAAAACTAAGCTTTATATACAATTCATAAAAACACTGAAATTAATGATTTTATAGACACTATGCGTTATTATTTAGCACAGAAATACCTGCTTGCTTTCACTTTGATCATCTCCATTCACTTTAGATACAGAAACAACTGATGATATTATTTATTTCAGGAATCTCTTTTCTATCATTTGAAAGTGAACACCGACGCGAATATTAAATCACAAGAAAGACAGTCGTGTCAGGCATAAATATAGGTTCAGTGCAGATATTTTCAGTTTCATCACCGAAATTTAAAGAAACGGCTTACCTGTTTTGTAGTTTAACTTTTGACAAGATAACCAGTCTGT
This sequence comes from Paramisgurnus dabryanus, assembly GCF_030506205.2. NCBI lineage: Eukaryota > Metazoa > Chordata > Actinopteri > Cypriniformes > Cobitidae > Paramisgurnus > Paramisgurnus dabryanus. Next base: position 9,264,716 of record NC_133347.1, read on the forward strand.
TTTAAATACATTTTAAAAACTTATACCCGTCGAAAACATCCGTTTTTTAATGTTTAGTTTGATGAACTTCTAAATATGAGACGAAGCGCACCTAGCACATTCGGCTTTATTGCATGCGCAAACATGGCCAGAATGCAATAGCACAACATCGATAGAACGAAAAACAATCTAAAATGTACAGACTTAAATTAGATCAGAATTTACGTTTATAATAAATACATTTTTTTTATAAAATAAGGTCAGAAGTAACAAAGTGCAGAACAAATGTGCAAAATGCATGAAGAGCACGGAAACAAAACACAAGCCAAATAGATAAATCAGATAAAAGTGATTTATAAATAAAATAATATATAGAAATTATTAAAAGAACGAACGTATAGCCAAAATTGCCAGCTTTGTCTTTTAAATGTCGAAACAAAGAGGCAAGGCTTTATTAACATAGAGACCTCTTATGGACGTGTAGCCCGGTCACAGGGGTTGCTGGATTTATTAACGCATTTTAAAAATATTTATTGAAAGCTGCTACTTCACATATTATTTGCAGCATTATCATAATATGCAGTATATTAATATATTGGGAGAAAGCTGTTATGTGAAATCAGATAATGTGTGCAACCATACGGCCAAAATTAAAGGATCCTCATTTCATAACACATCTGCGACGATTCGACTGTGAGATTGGTAGTCGAATCAGGCTTCTCCTATCGATGCATCGAATCTTCGACTATTCGGGGTCACCCCTAATGCTTACCATTCACTTTTAATGGGTGACGTCATGTGTTGCCAAATTGAATTGTGGATCCATCTGCGCCTACTGCAGTTGCTTGCGACAGAAGTTAAACATTTCTTAACTTTTTACGCGGCAGCGCATGCTTCAGCCAATCAGATTGCCTTATGCAAAGGCGCCTTATGTGAATGTACCATAATTCTGCAATACAGTACTTCATAGTTTACAGACTTTGTGGTGTGTTTCAGTAATATATTTTTAATCGTTTTTATAATGTGTTTAAAAACTATTTTTTAAGATTGACTTTACATGGACTTTAAGTAAAAAATAAGAAAGTACTTGAGTTAATTGAGTATTAAATTACAGTAAAAAGTATGATATGCATTAATGTAGAGAAGTAAAAGTTTTAAAGAAAAACACTCTGATAAAGTACAAATACTTGAAAAAGTCCTGTCCACCTCCATTTATTTGTCATTTTCCTTTTGTCTCATTTTTGATGCCTTCCTTAAATTGTGGAAAAGCAATAATAATGATTGTGTGTGGCCAAATTTACAGATTTTCCATGAAGGTCCCATTGAGATTAAAAGAAATCTCTTCTTCCAGTGAGTCCTGGCCAAGATGGCCTTATTAAAGTTTCACATACTGTAAACACATTACACACAACAACAACTTAGTATGACTAAGTTTATAAACAAATCCATGGATTTAAATAAATTGAAATAAAATGAACAAAACTAGACAAGAGTCATTCTGTGGGTCACACGCATGCAGAAAGACATGGGTCAGCTGGGACTGGCAGTTTCTCTCACCTGATGAGAATCCTCTTCTTTCCTGCTGTCACTGCTGTCTGTCCTCCACACATCACTTGCTTTCTAGGTCAACATCAGCTCACCTCACATTCACCTTTAGTCAAACACATGTAAACACACACACAAATGAAAACTAATACCAACACATAATAAGTGCTTAAAGGGGCCATGACATGAAAATCTGACTTTTTCCATATTTAAGTGCTATGATTGGGTCCCTAGTGATGCTATCAACCTAGAAAATTTGAAAAAGATCAACCCAGTAACTTAGTTTTGGTAAACCATTCTCTACAAGCACATGAAAAAATAGGTCGTTGAAATTTGGCTCTCCTTATGATGTCATAAGGAGCTCTTATTATAATAACACAGCCCAATAATCCAACCACAGCACTGCCATTTAGTGCAGAGAGAAAATAATTCACAGAACAATTGAGTTTCAATTTCAACAAACCACCATCATTGTGATCAGTGTTTGCACTTGATCTGCACATGTGCATTTTAGAGGACACACCCAAAACGGCACATTTTTGCACACACCTACAAAGTGGCAATTTTAACATGCTATAATAAATTATTTATATGGTATTTTGAGCTAAAACTTCACACATGTGCTCTGGGAACACCAAAGATGTATTTGACATCTTAAAAAAGTCCTGTGACATGGGCCCTTTAACAAATTAAGTGCTTACAGTGCTTAACAAATTTATTAGACCACCTGTACACTGTAAAAAAAATCCGTAGAAATTGCAGCTGGGTTGCCGGTAATTTACCGTAGATTTAAATTTATGTTATTTACTGGCAACATTTTGTTCAAAGTTGAATGAAAATTTAACATTTACAAGTCTTTGTCTTTACAGAGTAAAACTAAAAAAACAGCATCAAGCAAAACGTTCTGGGAAACAAAATCTGAAGCAAAAAACTGAAAAAGGTTGATGATGATTTCTGGTTCCCAGAATGCTTTGCATGAGGCTGTTATTGTATAGTTTTATTCTGTAAAGATAAAGACTTGTTAATATTTAACATTTATTTAACTTTGAACAAACTCTTGCCAGTAAATAACATAAATTTAAATCTACGGTAAATTACCGGCAACCCAGCTGCAATAACATTGTAATTTCTACGGATTTTTTTTACAGTGTAGATACGTCTCAAAGATCGGCTAGCATCATGAATGTGGAATTTTTCCTTTTCAGAGAGTTTTTGACGCACCCCCTTTTTTGCACAAAAATGGCACAAAACACAATGTAGATGGAAAAAAGTAAGATCTTTAAACTTTGTGGGCCCTATTTTAATGATCTAAGTGCATTGTCTAAAGCGCACAGTCTAAACGGGCGTGTCCGAATCCACTTTTGCTAATTTACAACAGGAAAAATGGTTTGTGCGCCTAGCGCACAGTTTAAAAGGGTTGTTCCTATTCTCGTAATGAGTAATGGGTGTGTTTTGGGTGTAACATGCAATAAACCAATGAGAGTCTCATCTCCCATCCCCTCTTAAATCCAGTTGCGCTTGCGCCATGCTGATTCCTTATTTAAATGGATGAATTTGTAAACGGAGAAACTAAGCGAAGGAAGAAAACCATTTCATAGATTAGTTTAGCGAGAACTAGGATAAGTCATTGGCCGGCGCATATTTTTGAAGGTCGGCACATCTTCTTATCCATCTATATATTTATACTCTAAAATGCTTGTTGTTCTAACTCATGATTGAGTCAAATATGTTAATAACCAATAGTTGGGTTTGTTCATATTTTACCCAACCATGAGTTAAAACCACCAAGGTTTTTAGTGTAGATAGACACATAAATATACTATACAAAGAAAAAGATGAATGTTCTCCAATAGATCACAAAGCTTTACCTCTAACACAAAACATTTCACCCTGTTGCTGAATGAGAAGGTTCAGTAACTTCTGCAAGCACCTCGTGCTCTTTTTCTGCAGGATATATTCGGATGTATTCAATAGCTGAGGTGGGTGGCTGATGAAGTGGTGGCCATTTTAAGAGATCAGGCCAGAACATGAGTGTGAACAATCCACTCGTGCTGATAAAAAAAAGAGAGCAAATCCTCCGGTCAGCCCCATCATAAGCTCTTGGCTCCAGCTCCATAGGAGAGCGGCCCATGCTCCAGTGCTTTTAAAACACTCACTATCTGAGTCTGGCTGAAGAGGGCCAGGCACACGCATGCCCCTCTTCCTCCCATATTTACAATCAGCTCTCGCCAGCTTCACACGCAGCTCTCTCGCTCTCTCTCTCACTGCCTCTCAGCCCGCCGGTCAATTATAATCAAATTGAACGAGCCGTTGAGGAGAAAGTTCACATCTTGACCCTTCCTGTAGCTCAGTCTGAATCTCGATACAGGCGATGTATTATGAACACTACATGAATAGTTAAATTGCCCGCATGGTTCACAGGAGTAGTAGTTGGGTCACCGCCCAAAAATGGGTATGAGAGGGTCACAGACGGCAGGATACACAAATAATATAAATGTTTTGCAAAATGGGTTTTAACTCTGTACTACAGTTTCTATAGCTCGGTGGAAGAGCACTCCATTAGCAGTGCAAAAGGTTGTGGGTTCAATCCCAGGGAACATACACATTGATAAAAATGTATACCTTGTAATACTGTACTTGCTTTGGAAACATCTGCTGAATGCATAAATGAAACTCTACTTAATTTTAGTAAGGAAAACTAAAGAAGGCTAGTATTCATATAGCTCAAAGTGATTTTTCATATAATATGTGAGTATGTGCTATGTGCAATTATTATGTGCTTATATATTAATACACACACATTCATTTATGTATTTAAGAAACATCTACATGTGTATATATATTTATTTATATTTTTATAAATTGTTTATTATATATAAATAATATATATTGTATATATATATATATATATATATATATATATATATATATTGTATATATATATATATATATTGTATATATATATATATATATATATATATATATATATATATATATATATATATATATATATATATATATATATATATATATATATATATATATATATATATATATTTAAAAAAGCCTCTGAAGCCAATTTTTTTTGCACATATAAGATTAAGGTCTGAACTTACTATAACCATTATTTTTAGAGGATTAAAAATATATCCTATAGAATTATTTAAATTTTTTAGATTATCATTATCAAAAATGATCATTACCGCAACATGATATTACATTAAATATATGCATTTACAAACTCATGTTTCAGTAATGATAACTTAAAAGTTGTACTATGACAAACAAAATTTCAACTTTTATCTGGGGAGAAAAAATAAGAACTGCTTACCTGGTAGCCATCTTGAGCGTCACAGTCAATTATGTCCCTTCCAACAATTTTTTTTTTTAGTTAGTTCCTTGAGGGCTTAAACAATGATTGAATATTGTTGCGGAGGATGACATTTTTTTCTTGAACACATTTATATTCCTTATTATTGTCTCTACATTTACCAATGATCACCAAATACCACATGTTTCTTTACTGTAAATGTTTATAGGATAACATGCACTGAAGCTTTTTATTTTTTAATTATAAATATTTCCATGTCAAAGAACCCAAATCCAGTCATGGACACATTGCGGTAATGAACATTTTCCCCTTAAATGTGAATTTTTTTTTGTTTGTATGTCATTTGAAATCATGTGCAAATTAGCACATGAAGTGATGTTTGTAACTGTGTGCTTCTTATTTTAATACTCTTACTTTGCATTTACTTTTTTTTATCAAAATGTTTCATGACACCTCATAAGTCTAATTTCACAAAAATCACCATATGTATATTTTGCCCAGCACTAGTAAAAAGTATACCTTGTAAGGCACAGTAAGTAAAATCATTTCTCAAACACTTCTTAAAAAATCTGGGTAAAACCAGAAAGCCATTAGCACCAAAATACTGCAATGAGTGCACGTGTATAGTGCCAAAAACACCTAAATCAATCAAAAAATATTTCTGGAGTAACACTGAGATAATTTCTTTGCAACAAAAAAGTCCTAGTGCTGAATCACACGAAACCGAGGCGCTATTGACAAGCCTGCGTTCCTCAAAAGAAAAGCGCTTCTCTTGCATTCAGAGGAGCATCGAGCATCTTATTCAGAGCTTCACCCGGGCTCATGCCTTGCAAATGTAATCAAGATCAATTCGCTCGCTTTCTAGTTCCTGTGCATATACACACACATATACGTGCAGATGCATCATCATACAGCAGAGATGCAGACAGCAGCACACACCCATAAAGAACTGCATAGAAAGAAGATAAATGTCACTTTTTACGGCCAAAGAAAAGGCGGTGGTTGTGTTTACTAAGGGAAGCATTAAATGTGATTATTTAATGTAATATCACCTCGGTATTCCCGGGCTTGGCGGGCATTTGGATCATTTCAATACCGTTCACACATGCACAGCGGCCTATCATACGTGCACACACAGTCGCATACATACACACGCGCTGCCTCCTCTACAAATGGCAGGTGGAATTCTGCATGCATGGCTGGTCCTCTTGGCTGCAGCGCCGGTTGCTAGGCGACAGCAGAGGGGAGCTGACATTAGGAAAAGCAAATTGACCACAGGAGTGCTAATCTAGCATGAAACAGCATCTGGCCAGCCACTCTCCATCACTGGGTGAGCACTGTGGGCCCGTAGGGAGGACACACCCTGCTAACCTGAAATGCTAAAGTCTCTGCTGGTAACCATTAACCACGTGGTCGGAAACCACGCTGGGCCACGTGTCAATGTTTTATTGTTATACCGATCCTTATGGGACTTACAGTAACAAGTAATTTGAGTTTGACTTTACAGTTTGATGTTGCAAACTGTGCAGCACAGCTTCACAGCTGACATGATTCAGTTTGTTGTGTCTGGCAGTGGCACGGCTACATTCTGATATTGTGTGCAATTGACTTTAATAGTAGAATAAACAAATAAAAGTCAATGGGTTCCGTCAAAATATATTTTTTGAGTGTTCAACAGGTGGGTAAATGATATTCCTTTAAATCCAAAAACTTAATCGCCTCTTAAGCCAAACCCCACAACAGTTAAGACCCAAAATGGTAAACCCCCAAAAACTGTGGACATGGCAACATTGCAAGACAACGCTCTCCGAATAGCCTCACAAACATCAACAACACACAACGCCTCTGTCGACGGTAGTTTATTAAAATAACAGAACATAATGCTGTAATATTACTTTTGGTTAAGACAACAAATGTTAAACACGCAAGACGGCAAACGTTGTTATGGTTGCCCCTGTGTCAATTATTGTAGTTTCGAGAGTAAGTCTTGTTCCATACACACATGGAACGATCATTTAGGGAAACCACTGCCACATTTAAAGGGGAACTGTATAACTTTTCGAAAGATCTCTTGACAGAAATGCAATATATACATAACTATATTATCAGTGCTGTATAAAAACTTTACAAAATGAACTTTATTGCCTCCAGGGGTAAGTGCGTCTGAATGTGTATATCAAATTCAACCAATGGTGAGGCTTAACGACAAAGACACTGTTACGTGGGAGCCAGAAAATATATCGCTATCTGAAATATTGCCAAAGACTGCGTTACCGGGACGCAGGAGTATAGCAAAGGAGACGCAGCGTCTTGTTCCCTTCTCAGGGAACAACATTTACGTAACCAAAGACGTTTTCATGTGTCAAACAAAACTATGCAAATAAGCATTTTGGTATGAATCAACATTCTCATACAGAAGATATAAGCATTTAAAGTGAACAGTTTAGCACATGTGCTTAAAAAGTCTAGAATTTTTATGATATTATCCTACACTACACAGGGAATGTGGGTTTGTTTCAAAAAAACTTTTTGCATAAAATAGATTCAAGCACTTTCAATGACCTGTATCTATGTATGTATATTTTCAAAAACTTCCAATGGCCTTGAATTTTTTCCTACAGATTCACAAACTTTCAAGGATTTCAAGGACCCGTGGGAACCCTGGAAATATACCTTTTCCAAAATGCCTGAAAAACCACCTCATGCGAGCGTAAAAACTTTTTTGCGATATGGGAATTTTGGCGAAATGTACGTGGTTCCATAGGCTGTATTTTCACTTTGCAATGTCAATTAGGAGGGGGGCATTGGTTGCAATTCACAGGCTCACTGCTAGATGCCGCTAAAATCTACACACTGGTCCTTTAAATGCTGTTGTCATTCTCAAAACTGTATATTGTGTATGGGGCCTACAGTAGGGATGTCACGAGAACCGATACTTCGGTACCAAGTCGATACCAACATTTTTTTTAAACATGACGTTACCTGCTTTCTCTGGTACCGGAGGTACCGAGGCTGCAATACTCTTCCGGGACTGATGGGGGCAGCATATAGAGGAAGAAGGCCTCAAACGAGCACACGGGAATCTCTCTAAAGTAGTTTGTCGCTATCAAACATAGAATTTGGCAAAGCTCTTGAAAGACAGACACCCCGATCTCTTTAAAGAATTCGAGGTAAGTTTTAATTCACGTTAACATTATATACAAACTGTAAAACTTTAATTTTATACTGAAACCCAGACCCTATATTATGTTTGTTTGAGGCAGCTGGCATTAATGCCGTGTAACCAGCTAACTTGATGCTAGATGTTAATGTTTTGTGTAAGTCAGTTATTTGTTAATGACGCTGCATTTGCAACTTTATAAACTATCTATAAATGGGCGACCATGCATTGCCATTTAGTCATCCTGTCAGCAAAATGTAGCCTAATGTCACTGGATGAAGTATTAAAATGTTAAGGGTTTTTAATAACTATTTTCATCCTGCAACAATGTGAGTGATATTAAACTAATGCTTGCATTCACAGTATGTGTATGTGCACGTGTGTGTGTTTATAAGTGCACCTTAGCACCTGTAGCTTTAGCTGATTTATTAGTCATTGTCAGACAGTATGTTAAATAAATAAAATTTATTTCTTATTCTCTCTCTTTTTAACAGTATCAGCCAGAGGAGGATGTACACCAAGAGAGTCAGGAGAAAATTCAACAAACATTAACACAGACAACCTAAACAGAAGCTCTTAAAAGTTTTCTATAATGTTGAAATGTTTTAATAAAAAAAAAATATTTAAGTATAAATGTTCTTTTTTACACACTGTGGTACCGACTTAGGTACTTTTTGTGGTATTGGTACCGACTACTAGATTTTTGGTACCATGACATCCCTAGCCTACAGTATGTTATTTTCACAAGGCTATTGACTGTGCAACACTTGTGATTTCATTTTTACCCAAGAGCCTAAATTAATTAGTCAAAGAAAAAAGTATTTTGGAAAGTAATTAGCAAGTTGTTTGCATAAAATATGCTAACATTCTGCACAAATTGACACTTTCTTTTGCCCTTACTGACACAAATTGTACAATTTATCCCTTTTAATATTCTTTTGACTGTATTCTGCCCTTGACTCGCTGCATCAAGTACATTCTTATTTAATAAACACTAGGGCTGTCAGATGATTCAAATAATCTTTCAATTTGTAGTTAACACATAAATGTCTTCCTTTTAAGAAAAGAACCAAAACAATATGTGTCTGAAAGAGTGATAATGCGCTGTCAGACATTAGTGTAGGCAGTTGAACTCTTTAAAGGCACGGCAGGTTGTCTGAATTCGCAGGCTCATCTGCGTGGTGGGCGGTGTACTGAAAATGATACACAACTGGATACTGAATGAGTTCATGAAATGTGTAATGAGCTGCATATCCTTCTTAAAAATGTACATATACATGTAGATATAAAACGACTGTATGCACAGTAATCACCTGTTTTCCTTACACTTCATTTATCTCTTATTAAAAATACTAGGAATGCCATTACATAATCGTAATTACATTTCCCCAACCAAGTCTGCAAATGACTTGACCTTTTTCAAGTCTCATCAGAATTTAATTATATAAATCATTATCTTTCAAAAAGACATTTGTCCATCATCTACTGATAAATCCATTAAACAAATGTCCCCAGACGTGAGCTTAATTTGACAGAAAACTTCCATTGGGGATGACCTTCAATCTAAAAATAAATGTTAAGAAGTAAATCATGCAAAAAAGGTCAAACTGGGCATTCACAAATAAGGGTGTTTAACCATCTAAATTCTCTTTTGTACTGAATAAATACAATAAAGTTAACCGTAACTTAAAAAGAACCTGTCATGGTGTCTGTCACCGAGTAAGGAATGCACAAAATGCTTAAAACTTTGTATTTTTCAATACATTTTTAAAACTGCAAGTAAAAAGTCATATACAGGTATGTATCAAGGGGTCAAATGACTTTTAGGAACCTTAAGGAACCTGCAGAGACAACCAAAGTCAAAAAGTTTCAATATTTCCCCCACTCTCCCTTAAGGGCATGCATGTATGCGTGTGTGCTTGCTTGAAGGTCTGGCTAAGGACTGCACTCGGAGCCGTGAAGCTCGAGTACGGTAGAAATAGAGAAAGTGACTGGCTCTAATGAGGGACTAGCTCTACCTCCATGACAAAACAACTCACAGTAATGATGTGGTGGGCTTCCCTGGCTGATGCTGCTGGTAGGGGGTCTCCTTCCAGTCAACACACTGCCTACATAATCACAGGTCATCACATCAACGCCCTACAGCCTAACAAAGCTCTCCAATCAGCCTCCCATTACCTCTATTAACGGCCTTCTATAATATCATTACACAGCGACTACGAGTCTTATCTGCTCCGCTTTGCGTATCCAATAATTACAGCCAGAGCAGGATTTCACCACCCGAGGGGGCGAGAGGTTTTAAGGGCATTTTTGGGTCAGTACAAATATATACTGTATATAATGCGCTTATTTTACATTTGCATTAAATTATTCATTAGATGCTTTGTGTGTGGGGGGGTATATGTGGTTTACCGGGACATGAATAGTGTATAATGAAACGTTTATTATGCTATAAACATGGTTTACGTGGACAGAGGAAGTGATTTAAAAAAATAACTTTTTCCTAGATTAAAGACTACCAACAGGTTTTTGTTTGGGTTAGGGACTGGGGTAGGTTAAGGGAATAAAATATACAGTTTGTACAGTATCATATACAGTATTTGTGTGTGTGTGTGTGTGTGTGTGTGTGTGTGTGTGTTTGTGTGTGTGTGTGTTTGTGTGTGTGTGTGTGTGTGTGTGTTTGTGTGTGTGTGTGTGTGTGTGTGTGTGTGTGTGTGTGTGTGTGTGTGTGTGTGTGTGTGTGTGAAAGATTAACAAATTAATAAATGCTGAAAACTATATTGCTCATTGTTAGTTCATGTTATCTAATGCATTAACTACACTCTTAGTAGTAAAAAAGTTTAAAAATCATTCGTATGGATCTGCATAATTCAATTTTAGACACGGGTTAACTCTGTGGTACATGTTAATTGACATTCAACTTTTTTGAAAATATGCTAATTTTCCAGCTCCCCTTGAGTTAAACATTTGATTTTTACCGTTTTGGAATCCATTCAGCTGATCTCCGGGTCTGGCGCTACCACTTTAGCATAGCTTAGCATAATCCATTGAATCTGATTAGACCATTTAGCATTGCGTTCAAAGAGTTTCAATATTTTTCCAATTTAAAACTTGACTCTTCTGTAGTTACATCGTGTACCAAGACTGACAGAAAATTAAAAGTTGCAATTTTCTAAGCAGATATGGCTAGGAACCTCTTAACAAATTTCTTAGGAATTTCTTAACAAATTAAATTAAGATAATACATTCGAAATTAAGATGGGTATTTGGCAATAACGAAATTAAGATAAAGGCTCCGTGGGATTTGCTTCAGCACTTCTCTCCATCAATGCCAACATTAGTCTATATCCTCTATCTAAATTATGTATTAATTATGAAATGTAAAATGTTACAAATGAAGACCGAACCTGACCGAACCCGTTGGGTCGCGACGTGTCCCGTCGGGTTTGGGCAAAGATCTTCAGCTCTACTGCATAATATCATCTGCTTAAAAAATTGCAACTTTTAATTTTCCGTAGGTCTAAGTACACGATGTTACTACAGAAGAGTCAAGTTTTAAATAGGAAAAATATCCAAACTCTTTATTTTTGAGCACGATGCTAATGGTCTAATCAGATTCAATGGATTATGCTAAGCTATGCTAAAAGTGGTAGCGCCTGACCCGGAGATCAGCTGAATGGATTCCAAAACGGTAAAAATCAAATATTTAACTCTAGGGGAGCTGGAAAATGAGAATTTTTTTAAAAAGTCTCCCTTTAATTCAAGTTTTTTTTTCTTACCCTATGGCAGACATTTTTTTGTTTTAAACATAAACTTACTTAGGTTTGATACATTTTTTTAGAAAACGCAACTTAATAATAATAAATTGGGTCATATTGCTTCTCTCAAACAAATGTATCTTAATTTAAGATCTTTTTTATATCTATATTCGTACTGTAAAACAAGACCAAGAGACATCCATCTTTTGCAGTACACAATTCAATGCTCCAATTTATCTACAGAAACATCTGCAGGAATAAGTCTTGTTACAGCCCTATGGATGTCATGTCAGTAAGACCTTGAGCACAGACACTACAACAGAGAAATGTCCAGAGGGTTCTGTGTCTGTCCAAGGCGCGCTGTTCTGCCGCAACTGAACTGCATCAACAACATTACTGAAACTGTGAGCTGAAATGAGGCGAACTGGAGCAACAGAACGTCAATAAAACAACAGAGCTTTTGTGCAGCTCTAAACCTACAGTAGACTGGTACTTATATGTGTGAGATCTTTGTGCTGCACAGTTTAAATGTTGGGAGAAGATGTATCTGAACATACAGTATATGAAGCATTATGTGCTGAGCCTGGAAAATGTGTTCACAGCTAATTTAAAGAAATCGAACTTGAAAACAAACTTATTTCAGAAATAAGCCCCGACAGTGTGACCTGGGGTCTCATTTATAAACCGTGCTGGAACGGGGCTGGAAATGTGCATACGCCAGTTCCCACGCAAAGGTTGTGATCTATAAAAAAAAAACTTAATTGGAAAATGGGCTTGCTGGGTGGGATCTCAGGATGATTCATATACGCACACTTGCAGGTGATCTGTGATTTATAAAGGGAACATTGCTTTGTTTTTTAAGTCGTAATATTTTCAGGCATATGCCATTTTTGGCTTTTGTGCGTACATAAACGTTTAGTAAGGATCCTACGCGCAGTTTTATAAATGAGGCCCCAGGACACGAAGCGAATGGTCTTGCATCACATTGAAGGGGATTATTTTGCAATAACAACCGGCTGCCTGTACAAACCCTGCTTATTACACAGCTATTTACCTAAGGCACATTAAATAGTGATTTGAAATACTTTATTAGCCCATTTTAATGAATGCAAACCTTCTGCAAAGAAAACCTATGTAGTTTTACGTTTAAATGTCACAAACATATTATTTGGTTTAATCATTAGTAAATATATGTTATTAAAATACATTTATATTTCATTTTTGTGTAATATAAACTGTACCTGTCAGAATGAGTTGCAGCATCCAGGTTACCGTGTGTTATTAGTTTCAGGCGGTTGTTATCTCGGAATAACCAGAGGTGGAAAGTAACGAATTACATTTACTCACGTTACTGTAATTGAGTAGTTTTTTTGTGAACTTTTACTTTTTTGAGTAGGTATTAAAATCTATTCTTTTACTTTTACTTAAGTATGTTTTGTTTAAAGTAATGTACTTCGCTACCTTTTAAATCATATCCGTTACTGAGTAAAAAAAATATTTAAAAAAGCAAGGTGATAAAGACGCGCAACGGATGATTGATGGGTGGGGGAACGCGCAAAAAGAACCATGGAGACGGACGAGACAGGCGCGCGCTAATGCAGACCCGCCTCAGTTCAAATCTTATGAAAGAAACCCCTGGTCATATTTAAGCGACCACTGTCCACTGACGCGAAGCGAGTGTTTCATTCCTATGAAAGGTAAGATTCATGCTATTGGGTACGGAATTGCCAACCGGGTTTTTACCGCTCATTTGCACGACGCGTTTTTAATACCATGCGCATTATCTTCCGAGGTGTAGCAGTTTCGCGTCAAGTCAAACACAACTTCAGAACGTCCTCGAGAATGCGCAGGTCATTAGAAATTGCAGAGAGAGAGAGAGAGAGTGAGAGAGAGAGAGAGAGAGAGAGAGTGAGTGAAAGAAGAATAAAGGTCTGACAGCAGGTCAGGGAAGCTAGAAGACAATAAACGTGTCAAAAGTATATAGCCATGGCACTCATCTCATTATATACTCATTTAAACTATATATAGTTTAATAAAATAATGCATGTTACCAGCAATACATCAATTACAACCTTACTATAGTGATTGTATTTACTAGCTGCTGACCACCTTCAAAAGTGCATAACTCACATGTAAAAATCATTAAACATTTCCATAAATGTTTCTTAGTTTAATAAAGCTTTTTATTTTATTAACTTTTTGTTATTGCACTTTAATTGTTAAGATGTTCCTACAATTAAAAACAACTAGTTTGAGATTTATATTCCCTTGTCATTTTTTAACTATACTAGAATCATCCACCTGTCTGCGCTGTAAAAAAACAAGTAACTTTTACTTTGAGTAAAGTTAAAATGACTTACTTTTAACTTTTACTTAAGTAAAATATTATTAAAGTAACTTTACTTTTACTTGAGTACAATATTTTATTACTCTTTCCACCTCTGGGAATAACATATCTTAGAATGTTGCGATTGGGCAATCAGAATCAAGCATTTTAGAGCACCGTGTAATAAAGTAAAATTAATAATGTTAATATGTAGTTTGATAGACTAATAGAATAAAAGAAAAGATTCAAATCAAGACTCATGAGGCTTCAAAACTTTTACGAATCTTGTGTTTCGAATCATTGGAGGAGGGTGTTTCAAACTGAATAAGTCACGTGATTTTAGCAAAAAAACGAGTTTCGAAAATCTGATGATTTACCCCTAGGGGGAGTTGTAAAAAAGTGTAAAATATTGGACAGAACTGCTTTTACAATATTTTGACCATCAGGTGTCGCCTGCGTGTTGAACGCTTCAAAAAACTGAACTGCAATTGGTTCAATTGATTCGAAGCATCGAAAAGCTTTGTTTCTCCCATCACTACCGACCATGGGCGGCTACACCTTGTTATGTAAAAACGTCAATTTGGAGCCAGGGTACGCGCAGAATTAATCGTCCATGTAGCCAGAGGCGGAGCCATGATATCAAACTTCCGCCCAAACGCTTACATGCCCAATTCAAACACGGCAATCTTAACGACACTCCCCATTTCTACAGCATCAAATGACTAGCTAAAATGAAACATATGACAAAAATGAACGATTTAACATATATCAGTGTGATAACAACTATCTTAAAGGACCAAAACTATCTTTAGGAAAAATCTACTGAAAGTGTACATTTTTTTTATTTAGAGCCAAGATCCGTTCGTTTGCATGAAGAGTGCGAGGTTTATGACTTGTACTGCAGCCATCCACCAGGGGGCGATCAAAGAGCCAGCAGCTTCACTTTTCAAGATGTATGAAGCATACTCAATATGGACTAAAGTGGATTTCTGCAGCTCAAATCGTAGAGCATTGTGCTAGCAACATACTAGTCATGGGTTTAATCCAGAGCGTAATGCTAAAAAATTTACATTTTGAATGCACGGTGAGTTGCTCTGGATAAAAGTGTCTGCTAAATGGATCCAAGTTGAATGGTAATCTAAATCCATTTTACCATCATCTCATAACATATATTTTTCATTAAAATGACTATTTCCATTTGTTTTCAAAACCCTGTGATAATAGGCAGCATATGACCAAACCGCAGCTGTGAAAAAGAAGTTTATATTTTAAATGATTTTCATTGGTCTTTGACAACTTTCACAATTCCAGTAATGTATTCTTGTACAAAGTCTTCAATTTACAGCAATTACTGTCATTTGACCATTTTACCTATGCCTTCATTACAGAAGACATCCTTTAGATGCTATTCAAATCATATCTGATTTAATTAAGCCGTCTCGTATGCGCATCAGATTATTACATTTAAATCACAGATAGCTCATTCTGTGCATGAAGTATTAAGTTGTTTTATGCGCCGTTTATATCAAAAACAATGGAAAATAACGTCAATCACGTTTTACCTTTTAAGATTTTAATTAACTGAGAAAAACACAGAAATGTTTTATCTATCGGTACGGTGAAAGTTCTTTGTTTACCCTTCTAAACTCTTTTGTCCTTTTGAAGTTCTCCAAACAATGGCAGACAGGGAGAGCAACGAGAACATGGAAGGCATTAATGAGAAGTTTGCTCTGACTTTCTGAGACTCGGCAGAGATTTCCATTATCATAGCAGGCATTAAACTACACCCTTGAGCTTCTGTTCTTCCATTCATTAACCTAAAGCAACCGCTTTAAAATCAGCCAGGACATCACACTCGCATCTACAAAACAAACAGGTGAGTCATTCGCTCTTGATCGTATCACGGGCGAATCCTATTTTAGTGCTTGCAAATTCGCGTTTGTCTCTCGGCGTGGTTTTGCCACGTACAGTAGATTGACCTTGCTAACCAGACTTGTAGGAAATAACCACACAGTGTGTTACCAAAGCATTTGGTCTCATTAAACACACAGTAATTAATGATTAACATCAAATCATGTTTGAAGGCCATGTTCTAATCCCTCGAGGAGACTCGAGAGGCTCTGCAATATCTCTTCAAAAGGAATGAATTCAACTCTAAATTCCAACTTGCTACATGAGCTAATGCGAATTTTGACAAGCACCCTCGCGTGATGTACGTGTAAAACCAGGATTCGGCCAAATCAACAGAAACGCGAACGGAGATACGCACAACATCCTAAACAGCAAATGAGCATTTTGTGGGTGCTAATTGGAGCATGCCAAAAACTATCTACAATGCGAGTGGATGAGTGGCCACTGGGGGCAGCGTGGAGCGCTCAAGGGGCCTCAGGGTCATTACGCCGCTAATGGAGCCATATGGTCCAAAAACAAACAGAAAACAGCCATTTTCTCCTCAATATTAAGGTCATGAAATGCCTTCGCTTGTTTGGCTAGAGAACGGTGGGAAGTTGCGAGAAAGATGAGATTATTTCAGCATGGCATCTTGTGATGCTATATGGATTTTGTTTCGGCAAAAAAGCCTTCGGCAAAGGCAACACTTGAGTCCTCTTGAGTACAGAACTGAAACTTGCAGATGGCAGTAATGTCACTTTTAAGATAAGAATGATGGGCAAAATTCAGACTAAAACTTTATGAAGATTACTGTATGAAAGGCAAAATTGTCAAAAGTTTTTTCTTCATTGAATAAGTAAGATGTGATCTCTCACACGCCTCTCTATGGAATGGCAGTCAATGGACCAAAGACGGGTGAAAGTAAATGACCACAGCCTGACTCATTGGCTGACTCTCAATCTCTAACTTTGAATTACTGATGCTATTCAGCTACCGGTCAGAGGTGGCCCATTCATCACCATCTGATCCATGTATTGCATTTCAATTTCTGATTCGCTTTTGTGGATTTTTGCCTAGACAAATAGGACTGTCAGAACACCACTGAATGTGACAGTTTTTCAGACAGTATTTCATTTTTTGCAGTTAAACCCACACAGCCACCCAAAAATCCACCCATCTTTTTTAAAATCATTGCAACAAAATAAAAAAAACTAAATTGTATTTCTAAATTTGCATGCAGGAAAATGCAAATAAAAATTGTGTTTTTCTCTCCTTGCATACAACTCACTTATAACAAATTACCAGTGTTGGTGAAAGTTACTTTTAAAAGGAATGCATTACGATATTAAGTTATTCCCAAAAAAGTAACTAACCCTTGTGCATTGTTCAAATTTACTACCCTTTCGTGTTGTTAGTGGATGAAAACATCCACTAAATTCAACGGCTATAAAAATGTATCGGATGAATATTTTTTCCAAATTTTTTTACATAAATCTGTTAATCAACCTCAGTACTGATCAAAACTACCAAATCTTCACAAAAATTCAATGATTTTAACTCTTTAATTGCCAAGTTTATAAGTGGTGTCACTGATTTGGGGAAAAAACACACACAAAATTACAGATTTTCAATATAAAATGTGATTGTAAACTGGATTTTTTAAAACCTTTTTCACAGTCTTGGGCATGCCAAAGATTGGTAAAAACATTGGCTTTGAAGCATTTTTAGTTTTTGTGTAGCATCAGTTTACATTTTTTTCTCCCTCATTTATTGTCAGTGGCTGTTTTTGCCCCATTGACTTCCATTAAAACCACATTTTTTGATTGCAGAGCTATGACACCTTTTTATCATGCATTTTTGAATGTTGGTGTTTTTTCCTTTTGCTAAGAGGTCAAATTAGTCATTTTTACTGTTGATCACCATGTGGCACTATTAACCCTTTAGTAGCCCTGTGCAAAAACAAAGCTTAATTTCTGGCTTGTACATTGTGTTTTATGGAGTATAACTCCATAATAAAAGCATATTTGTGTGTGTGTGTGTGTGTGTGTGTGTGTGTGTGTGTGTGTGTGTGTGTGTGTGTGTGTGTGCGCGCGCGTGCGTATGTGTGCGTGTTTGTGTGTGTGTGTGTGTGTGTGTGTGTGTGTGCGTGCGTGCGTGCGCATGTGTGCGTATGTGTGTGTATGTGCATGAAAAAAAGATATTCTGTAAAAATCTTCTCTGCATTAGACATTAGATTTATGAACATCATTATTATGAACACATAAGTGTTTAGTCATTCCAACAGGACTTGCAGCATATCACTTGGTGCTCTCTGCAAGTTTGTCTGGAGGGACAGCAACTCATGCACGAGGGAGGTGAAAAGCTGTTTAGGAGAAGGCTTTCCTAGAAGACCTGGGAAAATCTCTGCTGCAATATTGAGGAGAGAGCATCACCCTCGCACACCAGTTGCTACTGCACTGGTGAGAGAGATTCAGTCTCCTGCAGCTGTCTCTCCAGACACAAATCCACAGACACCAGCAGGCACCAGCAGCTCAGGAGTGAAGAGGGGAACATGCAATTGGTGCAAAGAACAAACATGTCAGCACTTGCATCTGTTGTGGTGGACAAACTTGCAGAGAGCACCAAGTGATATGCTGCAAGTCCTGCTGGAAATACTGAACACACACACACATACACACATACACACTAAAAGTTAGTTTGATTGTTTAGTTCTCCATCCATCCTCTACTCTTGCTTCATTGTTCAATTTATTTGAAGTTGTTTTTGTGTTCATAATAAATGATGTTCATAAATCCGATGCAGAGAAGATTTTTACAGAAAATTTCCCTAACCCCAACCATCACAAAAACCCTTCTCCTACTTCACATTTTCAGGAAACATCATTTTGTTTGATTTATAAACTTGTTTCCTCATGGGGACCTCAAAATGTCCCCACAAGGTCACAAAGACACTGGTATTCCTATCTTTGTGGGGACAATTGGTCCCCACAACGTGATAATTACCAGGTACACACACACACACACACACACACACGCACACGCACACACACAATAATATGCTTTTATTATGGAGTTATACTCCATATAACTCAATGTACAAGTCAGAAATTAAGCTTTGTTTTTGCACAGGGCTACTAAAGGGTTAATAGTGCCACATGGTGATCAACAGTAAAAATTACAAATTTGACCTCTTAGCAAAAGGAAAAAAATCCAACATTCAAAAATGCATGATAATAAGGTGTCATAGCTCTGCAATCAAAAAATGTGGTTATAATGGAAGTCAATGGGGCAAAAACAGCCACTAACAATAAATGAGGGAGAAAAAAATTAAAACTGATGCTACACAAAAACTAAAAATGTTTCAAAGCCAATGTTTTTACCAATCTTAGACATGTTCAAGACTCTGAAAAAAGGTAAACAAAAATCCAGTTTACAATCACTTTTTATATTGAAAATCTGTCATTTTGTGTGTGTTTTTTCCCCAAATCAGTGACACACCTTATAAACTTGGCAATTAAAGGGTTAAAATCATGGAATTTTTGTGAAGATTTGGTAGTTTTGATCAGTACTGAGGTTGATTAACAGATTTATGAAAAAAAATTTGGAAAAAATATTCATCTGATAAATTTTTACAGCCGTTGAATTTAGTGGATGTTTTCATCCACTAACAACACGAAAGGGTAGTAAATTTGCCCACGGTATATCGTTGAGTTTTAAAAAATTTTCAAAGCATTTTCTTAAAATATATGTAAATATAAGATTTGTCACCAAAAATCATTCAATTTGCTAAAACAGAGAGAAAGTTACGGCCAAATTAAGAGTAAAAAAACTCTGTAGTGGATGAAAACATCCCCAACAACACATGAGGGCTAATTGCGTTACTTAGTTACTTTTCATGGAAAGTAATGCTTACGGTACTTTTTAGTTACTTTTGCGTTACTTTTTCTTGGCTGAGGCTTGATCTCTTTTAGGCCTTGCAGGTGTTGTTTTTATGACTGAAAAGTTTTGAATTCAGAAATTGAATATCTCATCACAAAAATGTCGAGCTCTGGCCTGCCATCTCAGTTTCTGACTCAAACTGTTCCCACACAGGCGTGTACGCATAGAGTGCATAATGTGACTACATTTAGTTTAATTCAGTACTTAATTTTTTATCAAATTAATTAAGTAACTTGCATTACTTTTTTGAAAAAGTAACTCAAATTTGAATGTGTACATTTAAAAAGTAATGCGTTACAGAAAAGTAATATTATATGTAATGCAAGTAACTTGTAATGCGTTACCCCCAACACTGCAAATTACATTACAAAAACACAAAACATTACAAGCTCAACTTACAATAATGCATTGGTGACTGATATCTCTTTCTAATTCAATCTCTAAGTTATTTTTCCATTTTTATAATATTTTTTCAAGCATGTTTACTGAGCTATCACGTTACATTAATTTGGCATTCTGTGACCGCCTTGCATAAGTTTTAATTTTATGAGAGTATTAATTTATGTGCTTAATCCAATCCTTTAAGGATACAGTCATGTGATCCCATGTAATGGTGTTTATATTACCCTCCAAGGGCGCACCTAAACAAAATGGACAAATTTGCGAATATTTCATTTCCCCGATTCCAGCAGCTGTCACCTCCTTCACTCCATTACCCAGGCTTCCCTGTGCAACAGAACTGCCGCCATCCACCATTTAACCATACATTTGCAAGAAAGCGTCGTTCATCACACCGTGCGTGTTGAGTGGAGGCGGCTGTGGACGGCGCAGAAAAATGCCACATATGTCTTTGCACCGTATACAGACTGTGAAGAAATTACCATTGCAATATCGTTTGCCATGTCTGTTCCCCTTCAGGGATCTCGTATGTGCAGGAAGTGACTGAAGTGGTCTCAGGGAGTCGCTTGGAAATGTCAACCCAGCTCTCATTCTCCGTTTCAGCCTCAACCTCACTGAGGTACCTTCAGGAGGAACTGAAGAGAGTATTTAATATTCACGCCAAGATTGAGAAATGTTTGGGTATTAGACGAAGAGAAGTTCGCTGAGGCATTAAGCATTTGCTAAAAATACAAAAATAAATAAATAAATAAATAAATGACACATGGCATCTATTTTTGCCTCTGTTTTTGGTGTCTCCTGCACGCACAGTTTTTCTGAACAGAAAAGTCCCTTCATTCGAGTTGGTTTTGCCTTTCAGGAATGTGTTGGGCCAGCTGGTAAGTTTTTTTGATGTGTTTGACTTTAATACAGATTCCACTCCTGGCTGAGATTCTCTCATTTTCTTTTTCTTTAACTCTCTTTCTCTCTCTCTGTATGTCTCGCTCTCTTTCCATCCATCTCTCACTTCCTCAACACCCAACAAAATCCTTCTGGGTCCCAATTAAGACTCAAAGCTGCTGTTCTCTGTATGATAACAACACCAAGCGCTGACAACATGCTACCTGTCAGCGAGAGCATCAACACCAGCCATCTGTTCCTGGGCAAATTGTCTTCATTATACACAAACACCACAATACAAAATAGACACTCATGTAAGATATAGACACACATGTAATATACACATACAAGAATACATGATACAAGACTCTTGTAAAGTACTGTATAATTACTAATATGTGACTATCAGCTAGAGTCATTTTTTGTGATTTACTTCTTAATCATCCTAATGTAAAGATCATTCTGTGAAAATGCTGTCCTCGAAGGGAGCACTGCACCAAGTTCTATCCCCTGCAGTAGAAACTGCACAGAGAAGGAAAGAAAGCAGTGAAGGAGGAGATGGGGAGGATAAGAGATGCCCGAAAAATTGCAGCTGGACCCGAAAGCCTGCCTTATATACGCCCGTATTGATGATTGACAGGCCTGAATGTTTAGGCTGTTCCCGAATTTATGTTTAGAACTTCATACATTTTTAATATTAACAAAGGTTATGTCAAAGAGTGAATTATTAGGAACACCTGTTCAATTTCTTATTAATGCAATTATCTTATCAACCAATCACATGGCAGTTACTTCAATGCATTTAGGGGTGTGGTCCAGGGCCGGGTTTCCCAAAAGCATCGTAAGGCTAAGTAGATTGTAAAAACGATCGTACGAATCATCTTAGAATTACGGGCTGTTTCCCAAAAGCTTCGTAACTTAAGTTGCACTTGAAAATCATCGTAGATCTACGAGTGGTCTGGAGTAATTGTTCATTCATAAGTGCATCGTAAGACAACAGAGTTACAAGGTCACCTATAGGACAACCAGCAAATTGCACTCCTGCAATGACGATAATGTAATGTTTTCAATGTAGGCTATATTTATTTATTGGGTTCGTCTTTGTTTATTTTATATTAAATATATAATATAATATATTTAAAATTCAAATGAGAAATCAAATTTAAATGGCTAAACATACATTTATAAAGAAGGAAAACGTATTTTGTACAAGTTGGTAAAAGTTTTTTGTATTTTGGTAAAAGTTGGTTTAGCAAATTGATAAATGGTTCATACCGATTGCTGCTATAATTAATCTAAACATTGTTTTGAAGGGAAATGGTATCTAATTAAAGAAACCAAATAAATATTTACGGTAAAATGCAATAATCCATAATAATAAATAAACATAGATAATAAGCAACAAATAATAATAATAATCCAAACTATAATAGAAACGCAGAAGGCATTTTGCAGTGCGACGAGTCCTAACTAAATACGGAAAAGAAAATTAATTATTAAAACATTTAAAAAGTCATTGAACAATAATGAAAATATATTATTAAAAATATTACTGCACATCGGCTGAAGATCATTAGCCTAAACAAGCTTCAGCTACAAATTCAAGTCATTCTATTGGTGACATTTCAGCACTTGACAAATGGATAGCGACTCTTAAGTAGCACTTAAAACCCAGCTGCGAGCGATCGTTTCACGTGCATCTTTGGGAAACGCACGTAAATGAACAACGAATGTTCGTTAAGTAGCTCGTAGAAAGCGCTCTTAAGTGCTAAGTTCAATCGTTATCGGGAAACCCGGCCCTGGTCAAGACAATCTCCTGAACTCCAAACTGAATGTCAGAATGGGAAAGAAAGGAGATTTAAGCAATTTTGAGCGTGGCATGGTTGTTGGTGCCAGACGAGCCGGTCTGAGTATTTCACAATCTGCTCAGTTACTGGGATTTTCACACACAACCATTTCTAGGGTTTACAAAGAATGGTGTAAAAAGGAAAACCATCCAGTATGCGTCAGGCCTGTGGGTGAAAATGCCTTGTTGATGCTAGAGGTCAGAGGAGAATGGGCCGACTGATTCAAGCTGATAGAAGAGCAACTTTGACTGAAATAACCACGCGTTACAACCGAGGTATGCAGCAAAGCATTTGTAAAGCCACAACACGCACAACCTTGAGGCGGATGGGCTACAACAGCAGAAGACCCCACCGGGTACCACTCATCTCTACTACAAATAGGAAAAAGAGGCTACAATTTGCACAAGCTCACCAAAATTGCACTGTTACAGACTGGAAAAATGTTGCCTGGTCTGATGAGACTCGATTTCTGTTGAGACATTCAGATGGTAGAGTCAGAATTTGGCGTAAACAGAATGAGAACATGGATCCATCATGCCTTGTTACCACTGTGCAGGATGGTGGTGGTGGTGTAATGGTGTGAGGGATGTTTCTAGGCACACTTTAGGCCCCTTAGTGCCAACTGGGCATTGTTTAAATGCCACGGCCTACATGAGCATTGTTTCTGACCATGTCTATCCCTTTAGGACCACCATGAACCCATCCTCTGATGGCTACTTCCAGCAGGATAATGCACCATGTCACAAAGCTCAAATCATTTCAAATTGGTTTCTTGAACATGACAATGAGTTCACTGTACTAAAATGGCCCCCATAGTCACCAGATCTCAACCCAATAGAGCATCTTTGAGATGTGGTGGAAAGAGAGCTTCGTGCCCTGGATGTGCATCCCACAAATCTCAATCAACTACAAAATTTCTAAAGAATGCTTTCAGCACCTTGAATCAATCCTATGTAGAATTAAGGCAGTTCTGAAGGTGAAAGGGGGTCAAACACAGTATTAGTAGGTGTTCATAATAATCCTTTAGGTGAGTGTATATTTCTATTTGATCTAACAATACATCAACAGCATTTATTAATCTTAGTTCATGTTAATTTCAGTATTTACTAATACATAATTAAATCAAAGTTGTAACTGTTAACACACAAATTGAATTAAAACGCTAATAAATGTTATTGCTTATTGTTAGTACATGTTAGCTAATGCATTTACTAATGTTAACAAATACAACCTTATTGTAAAGTGTTACTTTTCTATCAGACTGATTCTATTCCTTTGTACATATTATAATTTTTACATTTTTATTTTGTAAACGATTAGCTATACAAAAACAGATCTCTGATCTGCTTCTTGATTATAAAAACAACAACTAATTAAAATACAGCCTGCTGTTGTAGGTAACCACATTTCCATTCACACCCCTGTTACTCATAATGGTTTTGTCAGTCGAAGCAAATTATGGTGAGGAGGTGATAGATTTTCTCCTCTAATTAAAACTGACTTTATTCCTTTCACCGGTCTATTAGCAGAGGATAAAACTGCTTTGTCAGGAAACATAAAGACAGAGTTCTTTCCAAATGGGAACATTCACCTTTAAAGCATTCATATAGAGTAAATTGGTTTTGAATGCTTAAAATCTCAAAATTTCAAGATTTCACAGCACAAAAACTGTCAAGCATTTAACGCTTACAAATCTAAAAGGACCACAACACACCGTTTACACAACTCCACTACAAATTATATAGTAAGTGAATATGTGTGACGTGATCTTTATTGTCCTTGTCAGCAATGTCATCCAGGTTCGTCTGTTGCTTCATGTTGTTTAGCTCTGGGCAGTTTGAGAGGATAACAGAGTTAACTTCACCTTTACCAGATCTGTCACTCCACTCCAGATTCTCATTAGGTTTATCTTAAGAGCTTTCAACACAGCGAACAGCATGTGTATCTAACCCACTGCACACGCGCTCTCGCTGGTAAAAGGCCCACAGGCATCTCTTCTCCCGCGGCACTGACATAGTGCTACAGGAGGGCTAAATATAAACAGTGTGGGCAGCTTACCATCTGAGGTGCATTATGGGTGTGATGGGCTGATGACAGGATCTCTGCTGATATCAGGCTGTGAGGGCCCACACTGTTTGAACGCCGTAACAGCGAGAATCGGACGCGGCGAGTGGATGGGAACGCCGCGGACCGGCTCACACTGAGAAAGTTAATGAGAACGGCACCCAACAGATGTGACTTCAATCTCGCAGTCATTTATTCTCAAGCGCTCGGTCAGCACTGTTTAACCATGTGGATATGCTCTGCGTTTAGCCTGTAACAAAAAACGCCCACTACGAATGCAAACAGAGAACGCTGAACTCGGTCTGGGGCGTCTGAGTTGAATTATGAAAAATCATGCCTGGAAAGCCCAGCTTTTTGATTGACTGTTTTCTACATAAAATCATCAGGACATGTAAGTATTTAGTGATAAGTTGAATAATAGCTTGTAAAATTATGATTAGGTTACAGTCAAATAAAGTTTTTGATCTAAATTATAAAAACATATTTTTTCCAGAGTATCAGGACCCTTGGAAAATAAGAGTAAACCATTGTTTTTGCTTGAGAGATAAAAACAGTGAGCAGTAAGAGCTAACGTCTAAAAAAAGGCAGATTTGTACGAAAACGACAACTTAGGAACATAAAGCACTTATTCATGAAGAGAATGTTGCCAAGTAAATGACAATTTATGAGTCACTTCAGTCTTTTCTTGTTATGATTTTGTTGTCACTTAATGCCATTACTCAGTGTACCATGAGACAGAGTATATGTTTGTACCAGTATTGCTGTCAGAGAGATGGCAGCTCTTTTTATGCCAAATGTATGCGAGCTGCCAACTTTAAAAGTCTTTGTTGAAGTTTATAATATTCCACTTATTCTGGTTTTGTAAGATTCAAGCAGTGTTTAAAATGAGGACTTTTCTTTCTGCGGTGTATTACACAGGAAACTTGGGTCAGTGAAAATTGAAAAATAAATGATTATTAAAAATGTATTTTTACAAAGCTTTTATCTGCTAAACTAAAAAGGTTTCTCAAACCAAAAATTTGGTTAAAAAATGTGCTGTAAGCTTAATACAAAATAAATATTTCAGCAGAATGTATTTTAATAATTTTTACACTGTCAAAAACAAAGTGATTCCATAAAACACAGTGGTTCCCAATCTTTTCTCTTTTAACCAACCCAACCCCCACCCAAGGTAAGGCTACGTTTACACAGAAACGATCTAAAGAGAAAACGCAAAAGTGGCGTTGCATTATCCAAGCGTTTTTTGGGGGGGGAATCTGCATGCATATGGTGAAGCAAAAGTGTGTGATATTCAATGTAGTATGCACTCCAGGTGGCTAGGTGGCAATGTGAAGCACTGACACACAACACCACCAATGCTGCGTCCGAAACCACCTACTTCCATACTATATAGTGTACGCGAAAAGCAGTTGGCGAGGTGGGTAGTATGTCCGAATACATAGTATTCGAAAAACAGTATGCGAAAAGTACCCGGATGGCCTACTACTTCAGGTTAGATTTTGCAGTGTGGATACGATGGACACTTCACTATCCCATGATGCCCGGAAGAGGAGTTATCCAATGAAGAAGACGACGCATCGCGGCTGTATTCCCGCTGGAATGACATGACGTGATGACGACGTTTGTCACGTGATGCAGCAACATGGCGGATGTAGTACGTCCTAATCTCATTCATACTACCCGGATTCATACTATACAGTACCTACTATTTTAAGTTCCTACTGTACAGTATGCGGTTTCAGACGCAGCCCCAGTCCACGCGCCTGCGTACAACCTTCTTCCTTGTTCTCCCAGGTCTTATCCAAAGCCATCTGGTTTGCCTCAGACGAAATGGTGTAGCAACAATTTGATAGAGGTTATTAATGCGCCTTCTATGATCAGTAATACTAGCTGTGAATATTTGGTACAACTGAAAGACTCTTGTATATTTATCAGAGTTTCTACTGTATTGCAACTTGAAGGTCTGACGTATCAAAATAATCCGACATGTTTTTTGTTATTTTCTTGAACTGGCGCATGCCTGTGACAAAAACGCGTATGCAACGAGAGGCACTGTGAGCAGACTTTTGCGTTTTTACCCTTTGAACAGGAACGCGACGGTACTACAATCTGACCCCAAACCCTCTACATCTATCTTTCAGTTTGATTTTGCTCATGACAAGCACGTTAAGATGGAGTAAGCCAAATTTAAATATTTAATTTACACAAGAGAATATTTTAGCGACCTTATCTTGGCGTTGTAAGCATAAGACATAAGTTGTTTGTGGAAGTTTTATGCATCTTTGCTTTGAGCTCAGATCTCGCGACCCTCCGTTAACTATGCCGCCTTTCTAACTGTGCGTTCACACCGCCACCGGCGCGAGCGTCAAAAAAAGCTCTGGCTGCCCTGTCAAAGGCGCTATAGAGAAAGTGTAGTGGATGCTCTGACACTCAAATGCATTATCTGGAATCCTCTCAAGCAGAGGTTTCCGCCTTCTGATTGGTTGCTGCCAAATCATGTCATAGCTTATTACCATAAATTTGAGCCGATTTCCACGCACCACGGCACTGATTGCCGAAGCTTGCCGCCGCCTCTCATTGAAAATGAATGACTTCCGGCCACTTTGACGCTGGCGGTGTGAACGCACAGTACATAAGTGGGGGGCCCGGACCCCAGGTTGTACTGAAAACACATGATTTGGAGTAAAATGACATCCAAGTAGACTTAAAACATGCAAAAGGGATTTACATCACGATCTGTTCTGTCACTCGCGTGGAGAACCACTGCCATAAAAGAAAAAAAATTGTTCCTCCCCAGTTTTGTTATAAACCGGTTATCATTGTTTTTACCCTATATGGATGTACCTCATATCATGATTTGTGTACTGAAAATACCTGTATTGGAGAAAACATGACATCCCAGTAGACTTAAAACAGCCAAGGGATATATACGTCGTGATCTGTTCTGTTATTTAAGCAGTCTGAGCAGTTATTTAAAATGACAAGCACGCTGCTTTAATTCAGTCAGATTGCCATCGCTTTTTATCCAATAATGACAGTTGACACCACAAATATGCAAATAAAAACATTAACCCAGGGTTATCATCAGATTATGAATAACCAGGGTTATCTCAAAACCCGTGGTTAAGTATGAACAGTGTAAACATGAAACAGATAACCCAGGATTCTGTTAACCTGGAATTAAAGGATTACCTAATAATTTACTCAACCCCATGTCCTCCAAAATGTTGATGTCTTTCTTTTTTCAGTCAAGAACATAGATATGTACACTAGATGTCGCCTTGGCTACGGCAGTTCATTGGACCGAATGCGTCAACTAGAGCCGCCATCTTGAAACAGGGGAACTCCGCATCAGCATCACTGTAGGCAATGGTGTAACAGAAAAAAAATCACCATAAATGGTCATGAATGCGATTTTCTAAGTTTTGTATTTAGCATTGAGTCATTAAGTTTTGATATTATGAAAATCTACTTTTTCTAACTATAATGCATAGTGCTAGTAGGCCTAACATCCATACGCAGCACAAAAGTCCGGCATCGTCCATGAATTCGGGGTACAGGCGGAGATAGCAGCATTACCTAGCTACTTCCTATGGCAAGACCCCTGTTTCAAGATGGCGGCGCAGGGCTCCAGACTAACTTTTTCACTAGGAGCACAGTGGCACCCAACTGAAAATTTTAGGGGCACAACCAAAAAATGTAGGGGCACACAACGTAAACACACATGCTAACCAAATAATCACATCTCTACAAATTTCCACTCTATTGCTAATACATACGTTGATGATAGATGCAGAAAGTACAATGTGCTGTTTTTAAATTCAGTGTCACATCACAAAAAAAGGTCAAATTTACTGGTCGCACATGTGCGACTGGATGTAAAATTCAGTGGCACACTCTCAAATTTTGGTGGCAGTCTGGAGCCCTGCGGCGGTTTTGACGCATGCTTAGAACCCCAAGGCAACATCTAGTGTACATATCTATGAGTCAAGAAGAAATTAAGGTTTTTTGAGGAAAATATTCCAGGATTTTTCTCAATTTAACCTAGACATTAAAGGTCCAATAAAGACTATTAAAATTAGAAAAATCCTGGAATGTTTTTCTAAAAAATAAAAAACATGTTCTCAAAAACATCTGCTCAAAAAACATAATTTCTTCTCGACTAAACAAATAAAGACATAAACAACTTGGAAGACATGGGGGTGTGTAAATAATCAGGATTTTATTTTTATGAAAGTGTAGTAATCCTTTAGGAATAACCCGGGGTTAATTATTTTAAGAACTATAGTTTTTAAAATAACCCTTTATTTGTTTGTTTTATAGTCCTTTTATGCAACATAATGGTTCTGCGGAGGTTAAACCCAGCATGCAAATTTGCATTTAAATGACGATTAATAACCTTCCAAACACAGCCCAGATGTCTAGGCTAAAAGAAGATGTTTATCTGATTCTGAAGCCCAAAAATAAAATACAATAAATTAATTAATGAAACCAAACATTGTAATACACTGGTGACTTTGCTTACATGATGAAATATCATACATCTTGCAAGTTATTTAGTCAAAAATGACAAGTAACCAAATTTATGGTTAAGAGTAGGTTACTCAAAGCTGGACTATATTGAGTCTTAAGTTAACCTAGATAATAAAATGACAGCTATTGCTTGCTGGGAAGGTTTTTTATGAAACCATACAGCCCAACAAAAGACCTTTCAGGAACCTTAAGAGTGTAATACAAAGACAAAGTCAATGATGTATTTAAACAAAACACAGTTATACTTTTAATACCAAATTTTGATTCAAGAAGTTTATACGCATTAATTATGCATTAAATACAGCCCTGAACTTTGAATTGATTTTGAATTTTTGATTTGTCTGTGCTTTCTGTTTATTTTACACTGCATCTTTTGCAAAGCCGTTTTGCAACAGTATAAACGGTGAAAAGCGCAATACAAATAAACTTGAAATAAATTGAAATAAAGAGCTGCTTTAATATTGTAGAAAGGCACCCCTTGCAAGTACATCGTGGTATTAACCAGCCCTTGCCAAAAAGTTAGTCTGCTTTTTAAGAACACAAAACTCTAAAAGACATCATTTAAACTCATCACGGCCCTGAGAGGAACTTCAGTACCTACCGAGCAGTAATAACTCAGTGAAGAGACAAATGATTTCCATATTAATGATTCAAACACTGCACTCTTGTCTCGGACTCATCTCGGATGGTGTTAAATGCATTCCCGAAGTACTGCCGCGAGCGAGCTCTACTGTCTGTGTCCCATCAGTGGTCGCTGTCCAGAGATGAATGGACTGAAATTCTCCGTCTGTATAATATCGTCTCTGCGCCTCATCTCTCCGCCTATAATCTCTGGCCCACAGGCCAGGTGAAGTTCGTCCTGCACGCATACACCATGTCATACATTATGCATACTGCACAGCTAATGCGCTCAAACATTGTCCGCTAGCCGCCCTTGTTATTGGAGACCTTCCCACTTGAGTAATGAGAATCTTTGTGCCCAATGTCCCGTACAGACGACGATGACTGCGTTCGAAAAGAGCAAAAAAGTGGAGAGGAGGGAGAGAACGTATAAGAGACAGATAAGGAGCAAATCTAACGGGCTGGGCCGTATGGTCTCTCCTTCATTTTCACCGTTCTGTATAAAACAAAGGACATCTCAACTTTTGTCCTTTTTGGATTCTCTTTGACGGTTTCAGCAGTAACAACATAAACAAGCGGCTTTCATGGAGAAAACGTAAATTCCGGTAAACTCTGCTAAGAATAAATAACATCAAAGTCCGTTTAAAGTAGTTTATTTATATAACAAGCAAAATAAACAACACATAGATTACCTAGGAAACCAAAGCATTTGTTATTTTTGATGAGTTTTGTTCAAGAGTTCAGTTTAGCATCTAGTCAGACCATAAAAAAAGTAAAGTTCCCACCAGACGCATAATCTTGTCACCGCACGTGCATCCGATGAAACCGTCTATAGTGTCAGGAATAAGAAAGATCACTCTAAGTAAGGGTAGTTTTAGCAATTTTAGCAAATAACTTAAAGTCGTGGTTCTCAAACCACAAGGTGGTGCCATGGGGGCTCCAGTTTTATGAAATTTTATAAAATACATTAATTTATAATAAATTCTTTGTAATACCAACGCAGACAAATACTGTAAGGCTAGTAACCAACATTTTATTTAATATGTTTTGTTTCATTAAAATTGTATGAATTGGGGCCACGAAGGAATGCACTGTACACAAGGGGGGCCGCACATCAACTGACGTAAAGGTTTCATAAGTGAAATGAAATGCAGAAATGTCACAATTACCAACAGATATCACTGAAAGAGGCGTCTTGAAATCTTACATGTCTCAGTGACATTAAACGACTCTAAATTGCAAAGAAAACCATGTCTCTAGGCTGTGGTCAGGTGCTTGGTTTAGCCATTTAAAACACTTTGAGGAGCTTGTGTCTGTCAATCATTTTGTATGTGCATAGGAATGTCATACACAAAAAAATGATCTAACTGTAACTGGGGCAGTACCCTTTCTAAGAATACACATGTGGGTGATTCTCACGAAATCCAGATTTAGCAGGTGTCCAGCATCAGAATTTTTAAAAATCCCTTGATTTTTTTGCACATATAAGATCAAGGTCTGAACTAACTATAACCATTATTTTTAGAGGATTTAATAAATATTTCCTATAGAATGATTTACATTTTTTAGATTAACATGATCAAAAATGATCATTACCGCAACATATTACATTAAATATATGCATTAATTGTCATGACTGGGTAGGAGTGACAGGACGCAAACGCAAAGTTCAAAATAAATAACATTTAATAATAAAAACACGAGGGCTGACATGGTGAATACAGGAACACAGGAAAACAGGAACATCCAACACAGGGAACAGACAGGGTTGTAATGACAATAATCCGGCAACCGGTGTGACAGAAACAAGGCATATAAATACTAAGACAATTAAACACAAGACAGGTGTAGTGTATTGGCGTAATGAGTCAATGAGTGTCCAGGTGAGACGGATCAGTGCAATAAACAAAACATGACACGGACTAGCCGTGACATTAATAAACTCATGTTTCAATAATGAGAACTAAAAAGTTGTCTAGGTACCAGTGGGGAACCTTCAGGGCCTTCTACGCCTTCAGAGAAGGCCTAAAAAAATTAATAAAAAGATTTTTTATTATAATAATACAAATAAATAATATTCAATAAAAATATGTTTTTACATTTTTAAATTTCTATTTAATTCAATTTAATACAATACATGTAATATATTTTCTCTCATCTATGTTCTAACGTTAAGTTTACTGTCAGGTTCATGTCATGAAAACATCTAATCCAATCAGAATCGTCTGTCTCTATTAAGGCCCGGTTATCTAGCTCATTCATTGGTTAGGACTTCATGAATCCCAGGGAAGGCCAAGCTATGTGTTTTGGTGTGGAGAGTGACGGGCAAATCGACCAATCACGTTTTGATTTCAAGTGGGCGGGCAAAAAACAATACATTGTAAGCCTTCATGAAGTCCTAATCATGCAACAAACTGGATGCGAACTGCCGTAAAACACCAAAGACGAAGATCATAGACCGTTAATATTAATACAGTCTAATGGCCCGAATCTCTGCGGTGAGAGTGGTTGAGGTA
Organism: Paramisgurnus dabryanus; assembly: GCF_030506205.2. Lineage (NCBI taxonomy): Eukaryota > Metazoa > Chordata > Actinopteri > Cypriniformes > Cobitidae > Paramisgurnus > Paramisgurnus dabryanus. Next base: position 9,297,502 of record NC_133347.1, read on the forward strand.
AATGGCGGAAAACGTGATTGACGTTTTAGCTATTTTGATAGGGCTGAGGTAAAAACGAAATAACTTAAGCGCGTGAAGAGCACAGCTGGGAGAAGCGCGTGCAGAGGAGCCTGTGCATATGACGCGAACACGAGAAAAATAATGGGTTTAATTATACTTTTACTTCCTGACAGTTTCACTTGTTACGTGAGGATAGTAATGACTGACAGACGACGCCGAATTACATACAATATAATTTCCTAACTAAATCTGAGAGAATGCGAAAACATTCAAATATTTTTTACTTCGCTATACCCGATGGGCAGGGCGGAGACACATTTTGGTAGCCCGACAAGAATTCGTAATAGCCCCGGGACCTCGGGGCTCGGGCTAGAGATTTTGCGAGCCCTGGATATCTTATGACAACAGTTATAAGCCACAAGGAGGTGCACTGAGAACGCAGGGTGCTATATTTCCCCTTATGAAAAAGATTAACAAGGTATCCTACAGCTAAATATATATTTCCAAAAAATAAAAAACAAATTAAAGAACATAATTTAAGCTTGTTAAATGCAAATTTACAGAGCCCCTGTCATTACAGAGCAGCAGAATCTGTATTTGTGTTTATCAGTTAGATTAAATTAATTTTAAACCTTAAGACTGCATTTAAATTAAAGGCAGACAATGTCCATTCTGTAATTCAACCGCGTGATCAGAATTTTTACACATTCACTGTATTTAACGAAATACGAATAGCCTAGTATTATGGATGGAGAGGCATTTGCACTTCATTGCATATTTTGAAGGCCCAGCTGAAGTACCCACGGTTCGCCACTGCTAGGTACTATGACAAACAAAATTTCAACTTTTATCTGGAGAGAAAAAATAAAAACTGCTAAACCTGGTAGCCATCTTGAGTGTCACAGTAAATTATGTCCCTTCCAACTATTTTTTTTTTTTTGAAAATGTTAGTTCCTTGAGGGCTTAAACAATGATTGAAAATTGTTGCGGAGGATGAGAAAATTGGTCTTGGACACATTTATATTCCTTATTATTGTCTCTACATTTACCAATGATCACCAAATACCACATGTTTCTGTACTGTAAATGTTAATAGTACAACATGCACTGAAGCTTTTTATTTTTTTAGATTTTTTTAATTATAAATATTTCCATGTCAATGAACCCAAATTCAGTCATGGACACGTTAATGAACATTTTCCCCTTAAATTTTGAAAAAAACAACAAAATTGGTTTGTATGATGTCATTGGAAATCATGTGCAAAATAGTACATGAAGAGATGTTTGTAACTGTATGCTTCTTATTTTGATACTCTTAATTTGCATTTACGTTTTTTATCAAAATGTTTCATGACACCTCATAAGTCTAATTTCGTGAGAATCACCCATTTGCACCCAACAAGAAGGGGTGTAAGAAAATATCAATACCTGTGAGTATCATGTTTTGTTTGGCAATACTATATCAATTCTCAAAAATGCAATGTCGATATTTTTCATGACAATTGTTTTGTTTACCTCCCTACCAATAAACAGTATTTCTCTTATCTCAGAGCATGAACAGTGACAGGCAGTCCCGGCGCCATGGGCGGGCTTTAGGGGGCCGGGCCCGCCCTGTGAGTCACCAGTGCCCGCCCTGGACGAGCCTGCGGTCTCCCTTCACCTGTTCACCAGCTCCATGTTATTATCAATAGGCCACTGTTATTACTTAAAAGTTATTGTTTTGTACATATATAACTCCTGAATAAAAATAAAAATGTGTTTGGTCTGATTTTAAAAAATATATATTTTAAACGTATTTGATTGATTTGTCAATAGTGAGCGCAGAAATGTTTGGTTGTTTGCTAAGCGCGCCACCGCTTAACATTACACGATTGAGTGCTGCCTGCAGTGAGACTGACATGTTATGGTTCTGCTGTTATCTTTCACTATTTTCGCTGCTGAAACAACAAAAACAGTCAACATTGCGTCTAAAATGTGAGTGGCTTAATATTAATAACTTGTTTAGTGCTGTCATTAAATCTGTCACATTTCCAACCGTGATGTGATGCTGCTGTATCATGTTATTAAAAACTCCAAATTTTTACCGCAGCATGTTTAACCCACTTTGTTAACTCACTTTGTGTTTGCTGTGCTTATTTGTTTAACTTTGCGTTATTACATTATGCACTTTCGGTCGCCATTGAGACTAAAGAATGCATAATCATTATCGTGTTTTGGTGATTGTTATTGGAGTTTTTAATCAGACTAGGCTAGTTGTTCGGTCGAGCAAGTAAAATTCTCTTTCACTTGGCCTTTTAAAAAATCCACTTGTCTCTGATATTAAGCGGACAAGCGTTGATCTCGAGCCCTGCGACGTGTTTTATTTGCGTTTAGATTGCTTCAGTAAGCTAGGTCCAATCTTTACGACTCCTCCGATGTATTGCGTTAATGAATAGGGTGGTTTGTTAGTTCTTCCTCGCTTTTTTGTCCATTTAATTCATAATTAATGATATTATGCATTGCAGTGAGATTGCTCTCATTTGTGCCCCCCCTGAAAAAATGAAATGCCCGTCCGTGAATTTGTGTCTGGCGCCGGGTCTGGTGACAGGAAGTACTAACATAGGGCCTTATCCAGAATTTTTTTTGCTAAGGATTGCATATGTGATGTGTTCTCAATGACAGCTTTCCTAAAATTATATTCTATTACAGTATATTCCTAAAAGAGGAAATATCTCAATATATCGCCTCGATTTACAGTTTTGCAATGTACAGCTACATATTGCACTGCAACATGTGTATCGTGACATATCGCGTTATTCTTGACGATACACAACCCTACCAACGAGTGCATATTAGTACCTTAAAGGGACATAATTGTATCAAATGTATACATATCTGTGCATAAATTGTACAAATGAGGATGTTTTTTAAAGGGTTTTTCTGACCATTTTTCTGACCTTGACTAACATTATAAATAGACTTTAGGGAAATAAATAAATGTCATTAGTGCAGAAAATCTGTTTTTTAAATCTAATTACAGTACCTGATTCTTACCTAATTCGAAGGACATTTGATCAGATTTCTGTTAACCTTACCCAGCAGATGAAATTACAGATACTGTCATAAGGTCAAAGGCTCAAACAATTACTTGAAAGAAATAATGACAGTGACCGGTCCAGAATAACAAGCAGTCTGATATATTTGACTAACATTTACTGACAACTTTGACCAGCAGCCTGTTTGGAGTGTCAGACTCTCACCAGCTGAAGTATCAACTCAACACAGCCATAATCAAAGTCGTTACTCATTACCAATCAAACATCCGTCTGCAGGCAAAACTGTCAAATGGACGGATCCAAATGCTTCTGAAAAACTCGGAGAAAGAAAAAAAAGTATATTCGGTAACAATTTTATTTTAAAAGCTAATTGGTGGCCCTTGTGAATATCTCCTGCCTTGCAGCCAAATATATCAAGTCATTGGCTTTGTAAAAATGATGAAATTTTTAAGGCCGCTGTAATTTACATTTCTACTGTGTGGTTGTGAAAGCTTTGAAATGATCATTTTTGGAGGTACACTGTCAGAAATAAATGTACAAAAATGTACCTTTTCTGTTGTTGGGGTGAAACCCTAAGATTCTGTTTTGTACCTTTACAGATATACAAAACACAATACAATGTTGTACCTTTATTGGTACATTACTGTACCTTAAGGACCTATTGTGTACCTTTAAAGGTACAGTTAAATGTTTTTTATCCCTAAAATTTTCCTGGTACAAAATCCTCCTCCTTAAAGATACACAATAGGTCCTTGGTATAATATTGTTCCCCAAAAGATACAACATTTCAAAATGGACCTTTAAGGGAACCACCTAAGTGACAGAAAACATACAGTTTTAAATCTTTTTTCTGACAATGTAGACAGAAATAGACACGCACCAAATGTATTTGGTCAAAAAACAGCATCTTTCTTGGACATGTTGCTGCGTTTATAAAGGTGCGCACCTCTCATTCTACCCTGGTTGCTATTTGATGGTATCGTCAAAAAACGTTTTACTGTAAAACGTACTCGGCCGAACATATGGTGCATCCCTACACAAAAACTAACTCATGCAGCTAAAACATTAATGACATCAGGAACATTAAGAACAAAAAGATGCCACAAAAACAATCAAGAAGATTCATTAGTGTCATGAATAATGAGCCAATCAAGATAATAATCCATTAAACACACTTTCAGCATCTGTTGATGACTTTGTATTTCGTGTTACAAAAACTGTAATATTATTAAAAGCACAAGTAAATTATTAAATATGTATAAATTAGCCACGCTGTGTCAAATAATTAAAATAAAACGATTATTAAGAAAAATTTTTCTAAAATTTCCATATGATAAGGTTGACTGTAACAAGGACAAAACAAACAGAAGTGCAAGAGGTTAATTGAAAACAAAAACCAGTTAGCTGTTTTCTATAGAAATGAAGAACCTATGCAACATGTGGTAACACTTTACCTGAAGGGGGGGTTCATAAGACTGACATAACATATTTATAATCATGACATGACACGTCATGAACATGAAGGAGATTTTATGCACATTTATCTCATTAAGTGTCATTCTTTTAATTATGTAATTTTATATTCAATTATGACATTTGTTTGTATTAACTTTGTTATGACAACTTGACATTAACCAATACATCATAACTTATCATAAATCTGTCAAAAACATGACATAGCAGAATAATTATCAAACTTAAGAAACTACCTATCATTATGGGTTTACATTACATTAAACTGTCATTTAAATGTCATTAAGTTAATTTGACATTAATACTATGTCAAATAATTTTAAATACCTTAACAAAATGTAACAAACTTTATGTATGTGCACAATACAAAAAACTGACAACTAACAGAACTTCCTCACACAGAGGGTTCTGAAATTTTCTGACATCTTCTGAAAAAAAAGCTAACAAAAATTTAATCAATTTAATTTATTGTATTTAACTTTGCAGCGATATGGACCAAACGCTGCATGGCTTAACCCATTATTGTATTGTTTTCATTTAAGTTTAGGTGAATGCAATAAAGTATAATTTTATCAATTATTATTATTATTATTATTATTGAATGATTGATTTTTACATGGAGGAAACTTAACTTAAAAAAAATATATAAACTGAGTTATATTCATGATGCTGTTATAAAACTATTTGACAGAGTATTAACACTCAATGACATTTTAATGACAAACTATATTTGTCCCACTGTAGTTGAGGTCAAGAAAAATATTCATGACGCTATTATAAAACTATATGACAGCGTTTTAACACTTAATGACATTTTAAGACAAATTCAATTTATATCACTAGTAAGAATTGTAAATTATTTTGTCTTAGTAACAGGGCCGGAGTGGGGCCACTTTTCAGCTCGGGAGTTTCAAGCCCAAGACCGGCCCACTTTTTCCATGGTGGCATTCCACATTAGCACTTTTGCTAAATTGGATAAATGAACAGCACTTACTTTTGTTTAGTTTTTATTAGTGATGCACCGATGTATCGGCCGCCGATATTTATCGGCCGATTTTTGATGAATTTGAAACCATCGGCATATCGACAATAGCACGAGAAAGGCCGATACCGATTGTTTATTAATTAACTGCATAAAGAAATCCATTATATGTAAAAAACGAGTTAATGTTGTTAATAAAATAAATGATGAATAGCAAAACCACCTTTGAAGGTTGTCATGCTGTCTTATTATATTTGTTTTAGCTTAATTTGTGCCTTTCTTCTTATGTTGGTCAGTTGAATGTTAATCAGATCCAATCCATGTTCAGTAAAAATTATTTGATGCAGAAATAAACTAGCAAATAGACCAACTGTATAGTATTGTATACAAGTGTTTAATATCGGTATCGGCCAGAAGTCGTCTGTTTACATCGGTATCGGCCCAAAAAAATCCTATCGGTGCATCCCTAGTTTTTATTAATACCATGGTTCAACAAATAATGTAAAGGTTTAATATTATTTAAATAATAATTCACTTATTCACAACAAAAAATAATTAGTAAAAAAATAATAATAAAAAGTAATTTTACTGCATACACAGATCAAGCATGAGTTTTGTTATCAATATTAAACTGCATAATATAGTCTATGAATCGCCATGTATTGGATGATACACAAATGGCTAATATTTTGATTAAATTTTATATTTTGCTTGTGAATAGGTAGACGACAGTATTAGCCGAATAATTAAGTTGCTAATGCTAATCAATACTAGTCTTGTCTCGCTTTTCCTTTTGCCACTTGTGTTTGTCCTCTTGAAAATAAACCGGTAAGCTTGGCACATTTGGCACTGTCCTCCTCCAATTTCTTTTTTTCTTCAACCTGCCTTTTACAGCCCCTCCTGGCCTCTTCCTCCCACCCATCCTCCCTGAAACGCGTAAACGTTACGGTAGAGCCGGCCCAGCCTACCTGAGGAAAGTTTTGGAAAAGACGCGCTATGGTCCAAACCAACTCTATGGGCGGTGTCAGAATGCGGAACGTGTAGTGTTATTTAAGAGAAGACAGACTCACTAATGTGATCCCGATTACCCACCCTGGGCATGCTTGGTAATGTCAAGTTGTCATAACAAAGATATCTCAAACAATGTCATCACTGCATAAAAAAATGACATAATTGAACGAATGACACTTAATGACAGTTGTCATAAACGTGAATAAAATCTCCTTCATGTTAATGGCACATGTCATGTCATGATTATGAAGATGTCATGTCAGTCTTATGAACAGCCCTTCAAGTAAAGTGTTACCAAACACATTTAACTTTCCTACTGTACTTAGTGTGAATTCAAAATTTGCTATTTGGCAAACACCCAAACCGAAGAAGACATTTATTGCAAGTTATTACACTTTTACTGTCATTGTTAAGCACCAACACACCTACATATTCCTTGTATATGTAAACCCACAGTACTTCCCAATAAAGGTGATTCTGGTTCAAATTAAATAGTACAAAGAAAAAGCCATTTTCTCATTAACATAATGGCACCAGGAATGTGCATTAGTAAAGCAAAAGAGAAATTTCAAATACAAAGCTTAAAGCGAGCAACTTGTCCCGACACAAAACAATATCATAGCACCACATAACAGTTCATTAAACAGTGGGGACATCTGGGGACCGGTGTGATCTGTGACCGTGCACCTGTAATAATTCACCAGCTAGTAAATGTAAGACCCTCTGTCTTCAATCCCAGGAGGCCATTTTTATAGCCGTGTCATAAAAGTATGGGTACATGTCATTGCAGGAGGATAAAATAGTTGGTAGATGGCTGTAAAAGGCTGGAGAACGTCCCGAGGTTTCCCCCTCCTGTTCACGCTGTTTTTAATTAAAGAAAATGTACTGCAGAACGCTTCCACCGGCTCACATGCACCCACATTATTCTGGCACGTCTAGTGCAGGGCTCTATGGCTGCGGTAAATGTCTGCTTGTAGCTTGAAAGAGGGGAAATGGAAGGGTACGCTAGAGCTGGAAATAAAAAGCAGAAACACCATTTATTCCTCCGCCCCCCCCTCGTCCTGCCCCTCTCGTCCATCCGGTCTCTGAGATCTGTCATCCGCTGGCATTTACAGTGCATTTCATTCAGTCGTTCCTTAAGGACAATTGGTTTCTCGCCTGATTCCATTAACATGAAGGCAAAGAGAAATGAGAGGCACGGGGGCAGGAGAAACCTTATATTCAGCAACCCACCCCTACACATAAAAAACGCACACTATACACATATGACGCAAAATGCCATACTTCGTGTTCGATGGTAGTGAGAGTTTGTGAAAAAGAAATTACTTTTTCAACCTGTTTTTTCGTTGCATTACAGTGTAGATGAAAAGGCTAAATTGATTGCAGCATAGAAGGTCACTCATCCAAACTTCAATCCTTTCCAACGCACATTTACATCGGATAAATTTAATCTCAAACACGCAAAGGTTGTGGGCATTGAAATGAATGGTACGAATTATTCTAGTCTTTTAGGTGGGTTGACTTGTTTACAAGGATGCAAACTTATGAGACGGAAAAAAGGTGAGAAATTTGTACGCCGCATGTTTAAAATCTGATGTACATTTCGCTTTACGTATTTAACCTTAAGTACTTTTTTCAAAGGACTGCAATGATTAAAATGGAGAAACTTTTACTGAGTAATCAGGCAAATTAGCTGCATGAAAGCAAAGGTGAATTTAGTTAAAAGGTGAATAGTTTGCATATACCCGAAACCAAACCATGGCTTTGTTGGGTTTTGTCTTTTTGTATATATAATGCTGTTAGCTAACCTATACCTTAAAGACACATTAAACAAAACATTACCCTGCTGGTTTTGGGCATTTTTCAGATGGTTAGACTTGAATACCAGATTTGATGAACAGCTAAGTTGCATACCAAGGCTTTTGACCTTATACATTAATTTAAATAATTTAGATTCACCATGCAGTAAACTAAGAATATTGCATTTTTGGCTCAAAAAATTACTAATAAAATAATAATAAAAAAATGTCCTGACAACACAGATAAGTTTAATTACTGAATTTTTTTCAAATTAATACTAAAACAGGACTAAAAAGATAAACTAAGGGGCAGTTTCCCAGACAGGGTTTAGATTAAAACAGGTCTAGGCCTTAGTTATATTATGGTATTTAAGTTTTCGTACAAACAAATATTGCATGGTGCCGCATGGACTTTGCTGCTGTAACATGGCTGCAGGAGGCGCAACGATATTACGCAATGCCCAAAAATAGTCCCCTTGGTAACTTTCAATAGCAGGGGACTATTTTCGGACACTGAGTAATATAATTGTGCCTCCTGCATCCATGTTACAGCAGCAAGGTTCTTGATTATTACGCCATAATGAGAGTATAGTTTCTAGCCATATCTGCCTAGAAAATTGCTAATTTTAATTTTCCGAAGGCCTTGGTCTTAGCTCAAATCAGTTAACTCCAGCAAACACATTGAAGATGGTTTAGGCTGTTTTTTATTGTGATTTATTATTTGTAATCTTTGTGGTGTATAAATCTTAAAGAAAAGTGATAAATAATGGCAGTACCTGTGTTTTATCAATACAATGTTCGATACTGATTCTATGCTTGGGCAGCATAATGTTGCTATGGTAACCTTCTCAGCCGGACGTGTCTTCTGTTCACCAACATCTATTATTTGGATACTAAAACTTTGTTTAATGTATACCGTGTGTGTGTATATTTATCTAAATATGCCAAAACACAATTTACTGGCCTTATTTAGGAGATTCAAGACTCTTAGCCCCTCATAATTCTAACATGAAAGTAAAAATCACTTTCATGGACTCTCCAACTGAACTACTATTGGTCCAATAGCTAGCATGTTTAAGTGGTCTCATCCGGGTGTATAGGAGTCATTTCAGCCTCGCTGCATAGAAATAACAGCCGTGTACGCTTGATCATGTGCCTCCGTTCCCCGTCAGCTCAAGGAGGAAATGGCCTCATGGAAAAAACTTAGAAGCGATACAGCTTTTTATTTCAGAGGTAGAATAGAAAAACTATTGCGACAAATAAATTGCTAACCATTGTAATGGTCTTTTCTGCTTCGGCTCTGGCATGCAGAGAAATTTCAATAACCTGGAACATCTTAATACAAAATTTATCAGTGAGCTTCACTCACAGGACGGCGGTAATAATCCCTGTTCCTGCAGAGGGATGCAGTAAAGCCACTTTATTCCAGGTTTTTTTCTAGTTTGATGCTAAATCCTTTACATGATTACATAAAGACTTTTTATAGTTGGACTTGTTCTGTCAAATTAGGTCCTTTAGTACCCTGCCCTACTGGAATTACAGACTTATTTTATATACAGACTTATAATACTGATAATTGGGCTCTTCCTATGGGTTCAGAAAAAAGGAGAAGAAATGTGCATGAGAGATATCGAGAGAAAATGGGAGACGGAGAGAGAAAACGCTGAACGTGAGGGTGAGAAAGAGAGTGCGATGCTCTTCCTAACTTAGAGATCTCAACATATGAAGACATTCTCACCTTCTTCATAATCTCAGCATGAGATGATTCTTTCTTCAGAGACTTAGAGAGATTACAGATGGTAAGTACTGCAATTCCTTTCACTTGAATCCTTGCTCTGAGAGACAGTGTGCACAGTCAAGGATCTCAACATTTTTCTGATGCCAAAGTACTATGCCAAAAATAAAACTTATGCAATTACTTTATTTGAGGCTGTCAGCAGAATACAGTAATGAATCATGGGCATGTGATTTTTCTAATTAAAGCCATAATTCGTAACTTTTTTGGATCAAGATAAAAAAAAATCTGTTATTGGGAGAGTACATAAACAATCACTGTAAAACCGATCTCCTTGCTTTAGCCTGATTCACAACAGTACACTTAGAATAATGATGAGCTTAAAGAAATACACCACCGTTTTTCAATATTTTACTATGTTCTTACCTCAACTTAGACAAATTAATACATACTTAACTTTTATCAATGCGTGCACTTAATCTTTGTACAGCGTGTTGTGAATGTGTTAGCATTTAGCCTAGCCCCATTCATTCCTTAGGATCCAAACAATGATACATTTAGAAGCCACCAAACACTTCCATGTTTTCCCTATTTAAAGACTGTTACATGAGTAGTCACACAAGTAAGTATGGTGGCACAAAATAAAACGTGGCAATTTTTTAAGTGGATAAAAAGTGAGAACTATATTGTATGGCGGAAGAGCACTTAGTTTGCAGCACTTCGACCTCAGGTGCAGTAATATTGACGGACGTTTGAGTGAGATGTTTTATTTTATGCCACCATACTTACTCGTGTTACTAGTCATGTAACAATATTTACTTGCATTGTTTTTTGTTACTTGCATAATTACACATTGGTGTACCAACATATAATGCACTTCAAAATGAACATAAAATAGCTTAGAACACTGGGTTAGTTTTTATACTCTATGCCACTATCTTAAATTTTTTTTGCGAGAATATCCGTTTGTTAACATTTAAACACAGAAGCAATGTGTGCTCTTTCGGTCTCATCTGCGATCGCGTACTATCACCTGGTGATGACGGCGCAATAAGTGACTGGTCATATTAGATTATTGCCTTGAGCATATGGTACTCGCGCCATGCAAATTTTACACCAAGTGACAGTTTTGTCCACATTTTCTTGAACATCGCTGCTGCAGTAGAACTAAATGAAGCTGTCAGTGCCTCTATTAGCCGCTTTTCTCCTTCGCTTGCCATGCTGAACGTTCCACAACACACTGTAAAGTTAGCAAACAATTTGCATACTACGAGTTGATTGGACAGGTAGTCTCACGTAAACACACGCAGAGTGTATTCAAAACTATAGATTAGTTGCGTGGTCAAATAAAATGCGGTGCACGTGCGTGCCGAACCGTAGGAGGATAACAACATGGGTTGATTCTTTACCAAGAACCATTATACCCCTAATATACACTGCAAGAAAAAAGTCACAGTGTCCGTTCATTTTAGGACATTTTCTTCACTTCTAAAACACAATACAATTTAATGCTTAATTCAAAATACTTAAATGAAGTAAAAACAAATGAAAAATTCATCAGCTAAACATGTCAGACGCTGTTCTAAAAACGAACACTTGAAGGCGCTTTTTATTCAGAGGCACGTTCAAGTTCAAACCTGTATGTTACGTTTTGCTACGGTTTCCGGGTTGAATGACATGTTTCCTGAAAACGGTGCGGTCTTCTGAATTTGTTTAATATTATTTTTGTAGCACAGGGTGTTATATGTTATAGACAAGCTATATTAACTTTTATGTTGTTGTTGTTGTTCAGTAGTAAAGGCAGGATGTTCCGGTTGGTCCGGTGTAGTATTTGTCCCGCCTTTCCTCTATTGTGATTGGATAGCTGGATAAAATGTGACTTTACCAAGTGCCCTGTTTGTACGTATAAAAACCTAAATTAATGCGTATTTGTTTGGGAATATAATTTGTTTTTCCTAAATCCTTTTAGCCAAAGGGGGCCTGGATGTTCCACAGACCGGTACAAATTTACTTTCGTGCCCAAAGCAATATGGTTATGTAACAAATCTACAGTTGATTTAGATTAATTATTATTGTTTCTTTATAAATGGATTTTATTTTACTTTTTTTGTTTTTCCTTTTATTTTGACTGTGTGAAGCACCACAATAGCCTGAATTAATTGCCCCAAGGGGATAAATAAAGCTCTAAACTAAAGCTCCACCTATGAGATCACCATCTGTCAGCATTCCCATACATCCCGATATCAGTTGCTCAGAAGGCATATACAGATCCCAGACGTCTGTGACTTGCATATTCAGTTTGTTTGTGGGCACACGATTCCTAAAAAATAATTTAGCTAAACTGTAAATCCCATGTGACTAATTACTCTGAAACTGTATGAAAATTGCATTATGACAATGCTGATTGGCTGACTGCATTACAAATGTCACAAAGTCAGAGCTCGCCGTATTAAACAGGCACTGAAAAACATTTGCTGTAATGCAATACAACTTCTAAACAGCCATCATTAAGGAAAAAGTTTTTGGGCTGTGTAAGGGGTACCAGCAGGGGTTAAACCCTAAAGCATCAGTATACTTCACGTTTTTCAACATATCTAAAGATCAGCGTATAATGTACATAATGTGTGCGTACTGTACACAAATGCCGGCAAATTTTTATAACCACGCATACTTTGTTGTGCGCATGTGCATACAGGAATATGTACATGAGAATGTAGGCCAGGACAGGTATTGCAATTTGTCGAGTATAATGAGGTATATATTTCAAGGCTGAACGTTTGACTATGCAAGTACACTCATGTACGTGTAAAGTGTACGCGTAAAGTATACTTTACCAGCCAAACCTGACCCATTGTTTCTAGCACATTTAAAGCTCACATACCTGTAACACACACAGTTTCTGCATTTCTGATGTTAATCTGGAGTATCTATAGAGTAGTATTACATCCTTTATATCTCCGAAGTGTCTTTAGTTTAATCAGGTTTATAAAAGAAAGATTAGCTTTACCGAATCTTTTCAATAATGTACAAAAAATGAAGAAGGAGGAGTTACAACCGCGGGAGGACGAGTACGAGTCATGCAACACAATAACACTGTTTAACTTATGATTCACTACATGTTCGTGTCATTTATATAATATGCACGCACCTATTTCCAACATAAGACAGAAGTCTTACATACAGCATGCAACTCATGACCCGGTTGGAAAAATCCAGCGCATCAAACACACAAGCAAAACTCAGCTGCTACCCCAGATAATAAAATATATCCATTGTTTCCATAAGGCTAGCTTTCTTCTCTTTTGAAATTAAACAAAGCTGTGTCGCGTGATAAGAGGTCTGCAAGTTCTAGCGTCTCCTGCTGATTGACGGGTGGGCAGGGTTTTCCTCTGGAAATGCCCATAAAAAGAAGTGATACGTATAGAAACCCCTGAAACGTCAGCTGGACCCGCAATCGGAAAAAACTTTGTAACAACTCTGGCGAAGTGCATTCGGCACATAAATACTCTGTAACACGCCCAACTGCTTTTTTGACACTTTGCCAATGTTTAGCACAAGGAAACAACTCTATAACTGTGTTAACCCTCTGGGGTCTAAGGGGTTTTTAGGGCACTGGAGAAGTTTTGACATGCACTGAAATTTGTGCTTTTTTCAGTTGCTTAAAAACACAATAATGGCAAAAGTCTTATAACACTGCATTCAGCACAAACTGGGCTACTATTTTATATGATTAACATGTATGTACATGTTTGTATTTTTGAGAGAAAAATGTTTATGCGTGGTTTTTGAAAAAGAAAAAAAGTTAAGTGACTGATATAAGTCCACAAAACCCATACTAAACATTTTTTCCCAAGACTTTTCAAAACAGGATCTAGTAGTCTAGAGTTTTTTCTTTAAAATGATGTGAAAATCATTCTGCTTACTCATTCACAAAAAACAATATATTGATTAACAATTTCACTTTTTGGTTAGGAAGGCAATATGCAAGGAGGCTGGAAGCTCTTGAATAATCTGTGATTGACAGCTGAAGAACAATACACTTGCATAATGAGCTGCATAATGAGCCTTTAGGCAGTAAGACGACGCCATTATTGTTACGTGTTTGTTTGTGAAAGCAACACAAAAGAAATGCCTTTCCATGCATGATCCTGCGTTAAATAAACTTACTGTGCAGAGATATACACGAATAAACAAGGTTTTAGATGTGTTTAGATGCGTCTTAATACAAAGTGCGGCAAATATGAGGCATTGTGTGTTTGTGTTTGTGTGTGCGTTTGGCCGTAGATCGTGTCTGATGGAAGCACAAAGAAAACATTAGCGTCTGGAGATAACTTTTATTTACAGGCGAGAGTAAACAAGTAGATGTTTACAATCGTATCTTTTATAAGAATACCACAAAGCGCGTCAAATATGAGGCATCGTGTGTTTGTGTGTGCGTTTGGACGTCAATCGCGTCACTGTTTGATGAAGCACACAGACTCGCGTCTGGAGATAACTTATCTCCAGTCGCGAGTAAACAAGTAGATGTCATGTTTCCAGCACTCGGATTAAAACTCAACACAGGACTGAATGGCTGCAGAGACGTATAGTCTCCATTGACTGTGGGGTTGACAAATGAATATGGATGATCTCTGCTCTTCTCTTCAATGGAGCGGGGCGTGGCTCATTATAGATAATGAAGTAACAGGAGAAAGACGGTACATCTCACTCTTCTAATACAGTTAACAACAAATCGCAATATTTGTTTTTTTAATTTCCCTTACATCTTCCAAAAGCAGACATTCCAAGCATTATGTAGACATGTATCGTTTGTTTCTATGACAAGTATTCGTTAAGTTACAGTTAATTTTTCTGACGTGTTTCTGAAAGGACTTCACTGAGGGAGAGAGAACAAAATGCGCATCATGTTTATTTTCTTAATTTTGCGAAAAGCAAAACATTCTGTTTTTATTGGGAGTGGACAGAAAAAAATTAAACACTTTAACGTTTTAAATGATGTATAAATCATATCTGTATGTCCAAAATCAGCAGAGTTATCTAAGTCTCTTTACGGAGTGATTGAAAAATAAAGAGTTTGCGGACCCCAGAATGTTAATAAGTCAGAATGCGTGAAAAACCAGTGAACCACCCCTTTTAAATAAAATGTAAAACTAATTTGCTGAAAACGTGCTTGCCAAAATAAGCATACATCATTGTTCTCATAAGTTAGCGCATTAGTTCTGGCAGCTCATCTTTTTATTAAAATAAAGAAAATGTGTTGCGTTTTTTCTGGAACAGCTATAATGATGTCATTTATTCGCAGACGTCAGGATAACAATACCAACAGTGAACCATTATTAGGTAATTTCCTTTCATAAAGAGTGAAAAACACAGCAAAGAGTGTGAAAGCGAGCAAAGAACACAGAGCGATCCATCATCTTTTACTTTTAAATCATCTGTCTTTGTGATTGTGGTCAGTGGCATGTCCAATGAGCATTAAACAAACCTCACAGAGCAGCCCGAGGTCTATCGACACATCCTCTGTGGATTTGATTGAGTGTGTTGAAAAGCCAGGCTTGCAATATGAACTCATTGATTTTCTGCCGTATTAAAAAGGATTAAAGTAGCCATAAATGCAACTGGAAAAGACTTAATGGGCCATAGTTGTGTGCTAAACTTTAATGCCTGTTATTTTTTCCCTTTATTCGGTCACATTAATCACATTTCGGTTGCCTTGATAGATGGCTGTCAGCGTACGGCGATCTTTCTTGTGGATCTCAGAGGTCTGGTTTTCTTCAAATAAGAAACCTCAACTATCGATAAAAGAAGGCGCGCACGGACGGAAGTAGAGCGAGACATCCGTCTTTTAAACGTCCACAGGCAATGGATTAGAGAGGTCAAGTATCCTTCATCTTTCCAGGGAACCGGTCGTCCCTGGTTGTTGCACGAGTAACTCTGACGACGTTTTGCAGCAACTAAAGCCGCTGTTAAATGCGACATCTCGCTCCGATGAGTTCGAAATGGGGTTTTGGCTACTTTAAGAGATGCTTTAAATTGAGCCATTTCATTTCTCCATTTCGAGAGCGTCCACTTAAGGATTTAATGCACCAATATCGTCCTGAAGATCCGCTCTCTCTCTCTGTGAAATGTACCATATTGAGAGGATTGTCGGGGTTTCATGACCCACAGCGAGCGCAGTCAACAGCCTCAGATGGACTGCGACGTCTAATGCGGCGTGAGAGTTTTAAAGGACTTTCGATCGCTACAGGCTCGAATCTGGCCCGCTCCCCCCTCGCGGTGACATTCACAGACAGACTAAACTTCTTCTAACGTGACTACGGGACATGATCGTCTCTGACATTTCTGAGAGATAAAACACGCACCCCGACGTCGCTCTATATAGCAACTGTGAGCCTGGTATGCAGGAATTTATTACACCAAACCCAGAGAGGTGAAGATGCAGTAGATCCATTCAGTTGGTAGGAAATGGTAGGTGAGAGACCGAAAGCGAGCGAGAGACACAGACTCACAGACAAAAAGCAGGAAAATGAGCAAGAGAGGCTCCTGCCAGACCCCAAGCGCTCCCTGAAGCTATGCTGTATATTTCATACTGTTATGAGACGCACTGAATGGTGCTGTTTAATTCATTCCCAGCCGCTGCTGCTCCTGTCAGCTCTCTTACACAACAATCACAGACACACACAACAGTGCACAAAGATACACACACAACTCACACAAACACGCACACACCACTGCACAAAGATACACACACAAATCACACAACTGCAAAAAGATATACAAACAACTTATGCAATAACACACACAACTGCACAAAGATACTCACACGACTGACACAAACACACACATCACTGCACAAAGATACACACACAAAAAACACAACTTTGCAAATATGCATACACAGCTCACACAAACCCACAAAGAACTGCACAAAGATATAGCACACACACCCCACTGCACAAAGATACACACACAAATCACACAACTGCACAAAGATATACAAACAACTCATGTAATAACACACACAGAACTGCACAAAGATACAAAAACATCTTGCACAGAATAAAAAACTAAGAAAAACACAGATAAACAAACACAACTGCACAAAGATACAAAAACATCTTGGACAGAAAAAAAACATCTTGGACAGAAAAAAAAACTAAGAAAAACACAGATAAACACACACAACTGCACAAAGATACTCACACGACTGACACAAACACACACATCACTGCACAAAGATACACACACAAAAAACACAACTTTGCAAATATGCATACACAGCTCACACAAACCCACAAAGAACTGCACAAAGATACAGCACACACACACCACTGCACAAAGATACACACACAAATCACACAACTGCACAAAGATATACAAACAACTCATGTAATAACACACACATAACTGCACAAAGATACAAAAACATCTTGCACAGAAAAAAAACTAAGAAAAACACAGATAAACACACACAACTGCACAAAGATACAAAAACATCTTGCACAGAAAAAAAACTAAGAAAAACACAGATAAACACACACAACTGCACAAAGATACTCACACGACTGACACAAACACACACATCACTGCACAAAAATCCACACACAAAAAACACAACTTTGCAAATATACATAGACAGCTCACACAAACCCACAAAGAACTGCACAAAGATATAGCACACACACACCCCACTGCACAAAGATACACATACAAATCACACAACTGCACAAAGATACACACACCACTACACAAAAACTGCACAAATGCACACAGAACTGTACAGAGATATAGACAAAAGTTACACAAAAACACAGAACGGCACAAAGTTACAAAGACCTGACACAAATATGCACATCACTGCACAAAGATACACACACAAAAAACACAACTGTATAAATACACACACAAAAACACACAACAAACTGCATAAAGATACACACACAAACGCACAACGACAACTGCACAAATACACACAAACGGCACAAAAATACAGCACACACACACCCTACACAAAGATACACACATAACTGCACAAATACACACGTAACTGTACAGAGATAGAGACACAAACACACACATCACTGCACAAAGATACACACACAAAACTGAAACAAACACACACAGAACAAATATATACACTCAACTCACCCAAACACACACACACACCACTACACAAAGATACACACACAACTGCACAAATAAAACACAACTGCATGAAGATACATACACAACTCACACTTGCATCACTGGACAAAGATACACGCACACACACACACACACACACACACACACACACACACACACACACACACACACATACACACACACACACACACACACAAGTGACACAAATACACACACACCACAAATATAAACACTTAACTCACCAAAACCCACCCACGCACACACACACGCACACACACCACTAAACAAAGATACACACACAACTACACAAAGATACAACCACAACTCACACAAACATCACTGCACAAAGATACACACACACAACTGACACAAACACACACATACAACAAATATATAAACTCAACTCACCAAAACCCACACACACAACTACACAAAGTTACAAACACAAATCAAACACACACAGCTGCTCAAAGATACATACACAACTCACACATAAACACATACATCACTGCACAAAGACATGCACACACAACTGACACAATCACACACATACACACAAAAAATATATAAACTCAATTCACCAAAACCCACCCAAGCACATGCACATGCACACACACACACAACTACACAAATATACAAACACAAATCAAACACACACAACTGCTCAAAGACACATACACAACTCAAAACACATACATCACTGCACACACACACACACAACTGCACAAAGACACACACAAAGAGACACAAACAGCTCATACAAAGATATACAGCTGCATAAACACACACACACACACACACACACACAAAGAGACACAAACAGCTTATACAAAGATATACAGCTGCACAAAGATATTCACAGAACACCGCAAACACACAAACTCACACACTGCACTACACAGCTATGTACAACTATAAGACACACACACCTATGCATAACATCTGTAGCTCAAATTAAAAGTCACACAACACAATGACGATACATAGACAAACAAAGAACCACACAACAATATACACACAGAGTAATTCTCTAAACATCTAAACAGACACTCAAATAACCATCAAGTTACCCACAGTCAAAGACAATATTACACACATTTTTACACAAAGCCCCACAGCTGCCACACATATCTCTACACAGCGTCTCTCAATCCCACACACAGCACATCTCTTAATCCTCACTGCCAAAGAGATTAAGCACTACAGACGGAGAACTAATGCAAGCTAACACTTACACATTCACCTGAGCACACCCACTGCAGCTTTAAACTTATGAACAAAACTCAAGACCCAATGTGAAGCAACAATAACACCATCTCAGAAGGGTCGAGTGCTGATTTGATCAATTTAAAATGTAGTATTTCACCTGCAAACCAATATAAATTGAAACAACCCTGCACCTATCACAGTTTACCTTTCAGATGATTTTTATTCTAATACTGTAACATACAGAAGCAAACATATGTATGTGTGCAAGTCCAGCTGGCATCTGTCCTATCAGGCCACAACAGCTTTTTCCTGTGTGCTGGAATTCACAATTTTCCCACTTTTTCGCCCCACATGGACTGATGCATAATCCCGTCATATATTTCTGGCAACGTCAAGTAAAAGTTAATAAACACCGCTGTATTCGTTCGCAGGGATTAAAAGTCATCGAACGTGTTCATGCTCCCCACACGCTCCTTTCTGCCAGGGTTGTGCCAAAAAATTATGCCAAGATGTTGGCGACAATGAACCCCGTTTCTGCCGTGCGGGTCCCCGGTGATGTGTCAAAAACTGAAGTGGAGGTAATTAGCATGTTCAGTGAAGTTTTTCATGCGTGTGCTGTAAAGCGTCGAGGGGATACACGTAGGATTCATGCCACGAAAAATTATATATTCATTTCGGTTTCATGCTCCAGCTTTCCTCGGAAATAGGTTTCAAAATGGCATATTACCACAGGAGAGGTCTTGCGATAATGCATATTTGTTTATTTGTACGCAAATAATTCACGCCTTTCCGACAAAACAAGGCCTGGATATTAGAAATCTGTCTGGCTTGAACGCTACTGGAATTTCTCCTTTAATCTCGGTGCATTACGGGTACCACAGCACTGCTAGAAAATAACATACATTTCACCACTTTATAGAACATAATCATCATGTAGTGGTACTCAACAATATCCACCCTGCCTTCCGGCGACAGACATTTTGAATATGTTTTGACTCCAGGGAAATCACATGTTCTTTAGTAAATGCATTAAAGGGCACCCAGTTGAAGGGGCTTTTAAGAGCGCATGCCGGTCGCTCGGCCCCTGAGGGCCGCAAGACTGACGGTCTACAGCCCACCTC
Organism: Paramisgurnus dabryanus; assembly: GCF_030506205.2. Classification (NCBI taxonomy): domain Eukaryota; kingdom Metazoa; phylum Chordata; class Actinopteri; order Cypriniformes; family Cobitidae; genus Paramisgurnus; species Paramisgurnus dabryanus. The sequence continues at coordinate 9,318,012 of NC_133347.1, forward strand.
AGGTACGACTGGCTACAGAAATGGAAAGACTCGGAGGCAGCGCTATGGCAACAGCAGAAACCGGCATTAAGATTCCGCTGGCGTTCCGATCGCGAGCACACGAGTCGCAGGTTTCTCGGGGAATCTCCTCCAGGCTGCGCTTCCAAGGTGAGTGCGCACGCTCCTTAGGAGTTGGGAGCGAGAGATAGAGGCCAGAAGCTATTAAAATATGGGCAGGAATTTCTGTTATCAGCCTGACGGGAGGTTGTGACGGCGGCTTTGTGTTATTACAGAGATAAAATGCACAGGCACTCGGAGAGCACGGGGAGGAGGCGAGAGGAGGCGGAGGAGGAAGAGGGAAGCGTGGAAGAGGAAGGGAGGGTGTTGGAAGCTCAGATTTATAGAAGTAGGGAAGCTTAAGGTTATTAAACCTGAAGATTACTAAAGTGCAAAATTGTTAAGGTTTTTTGTACAAGAACTTGAGAGATTTGGTCCAGTATTTAGCAGAGGGCTTTAATGGCCAGTGATATTCAAAAATAATAGATTTGCCTATTATTTTTTTAATTGGATTCATGCTTGTGTTTTTATTGCACACCCAATCTGTGAAAACCAAGCTGAAGTCATTTTTTGTGTTTTTCTACATAATGCACAAAACATTTTGTAAAAATATAACACTGATATGTTTTATATTGACCTAATAAGGTGATGTCCAAGATAGAAATCAATCTTTGATCATGCTTCTAATCTCAATATTACATTATGCAACTATGCGTTTTTGTTCCCTTCGTTTCAGTCTTCAGTTTTTTTCCGAACTGCTTTCGCTGTAGGTTTTTCTCCAGTGATGTGACCCACAGCAGGTGAATAAAAACAACAGTCATAATAGTGACAAATACAATCTTCCTCACTGCAAAGACAAAAATTAGATTTCTTTAATATCTACATTTTAGCTGCTAGGCTTTGTTCATACTGCACATGAATCCAGTTTAGTTTTCAGATCTGATATTCAGAGCTGTCCTTTTGCAAGTAATGAAATCTGATCGGTTTGTTTAGACAGTAGTCAATGTCCGGTTTATCTTTATTGGTTGCTATAGTAACTATCAGCATGATAACAAGAGACATAACTATATAGATGTCATTGTGGAAAGAGAAAACCGAAAAGTGAAAAATTTACACATGCATATCATGTCATTTACCTGAACATGCAGTAAGCGGCTCATTTACACATTCGTGCATACACACCGTGTTAAAAACCCCTACATGGTTTGCTCATTCACTACATAGGGTCCGTCACACGGTTTGCTACAAGGAAAAAGTGAGCAACAATAAGTATATTTGGACATTGATCCAGAAAACCTTGGAATCAATTGAAATCCAGTCCTAGATTCAGAATGAGACACACAGACACTCAAAACCCCAGAAACAGTCACACACAAAAAACTACACACACTGTATTATATCACATTCATTGGTACATTTTGGCTATTCGGTTTGTCACAAGGGCACAGAAATTACATGATACACCTTTAACTCACCTGCTTCTAGAGTTTTCTCAGACCCTGGTACAGCACAGTACAAGTAATTCCTCTAAAGTAAATCCCAAAAGTTGCCAAGACTTTTATAAAGAAGTATCAAAAGTCTGAGATATGAATATAAACTCAAACATTTCTTATCAATACTTCTATAACTAGATATTTAAAGAGGCCTATAAATGTATATGCTGTCATCATTTGCTCATCCTTATGTTTTTTAAGACTGTATGAATTTCTTTTTTCTGATGAACACAAAAAAGATTTTTGATAAATGATAGTAAGCAGCACATAGCTGATCGTGACCATTGACTTCCAATGTAGGTAAAGAAATATTATGGAAGTATTGAGATAAATGATGAAGAAGATATTTTGATAAATGATGGTGAGCACACAGTTGACGGTACCCATTGAATTCCATCCTATTTGTTTTACCCTACTTTAAGTTTAATTAGCTCTGGTTTATTCAACAAGGACAAAACAAGTCAATTCAAACAAACAAGCTCTTGTTGTACCAACTTGATTGTCAGTTTTTTGTATCATGCTAATTAGCATAAGCACATGCTATTATGCTAATAATAATTACATACGACATAGAATGAGCACATGAGATGAGACAGATATTAACACAGTTAGTGCTCAATAGCTGGGTTTCCATCCAAATGTAAAGCAAATCTTTTCAAACTTCACAAAAAAAGAAAAACAAACAAATGCGGGGCTCAAGTTGTTTAAGCGAATGACAGTGGTATTGGTAACCTACAGTAGTTACTGACAGTAAATAAAACAAGGCAGACGTTCAAAATGGAGACATGACTGAATTTTGTTCAATTGGGTACTAGACGTCGAGCCCCATATATGGAAAAATCACTGTCAGCTGATACAGCGAGACGATGAGTCTCATGGTTTAATGTTTGCTACGTTAGAATTTATTCGCCAAATACATTTTCATATCCCATTATTCGCATTAACTCTTTTCGCTTAAGGCAAAAACCACCTTTACCGATCGTAACTTTTTTCGTGAATTACTGGATTTTTATTGGAAATTTGGTGTTTCCATCAGTAGTTTCTTATGTAATACTTTAAAATGTGCATTAAATCACAGTTATGGAAACCCAGCTAATGAGTCAAGTATGATACATCTAGCAACCTAACCACAAGCACCAATTTAAAAAAAATAACACAAACTCTTCTAAATGTCTAAGATAAGTGAACATTAAGTATTTTTCTTCACTTAAAAATGCATAAAATAACACTTTTAAAAATCACTCAACAGATCCACTGCTCATTTAGTAATATAAAAAAATCATTCATGTAGTGGCACACCAAGTTGTGTGTAGATTTTTATGCCGCATCTAGCAATGAGATTGTGAATTGCAACCAACAGCATAGTCCACACCTCTCCCCTCCCACACCTAGAGAGGCTACAATAGCCACTAGTGATACGCGGGTCGTCTCGTAACCCGCAAGCCCCGTGGGTTACCCACGGGTCAGGGTTGGGGTGTGTAAAGAAATTGTAACTTTATTGCGGGGTGGGTTGGGGCAGGTCATTAAAAACAAAATAAAAAAACATGTATGTTGCGTCTAATTCCATGTAGAATATATAAAATATGTGGGAATATTTTCATATTTTATTAGGTTCTTTGATAAGGTTCAATTACGTAGGCCTACGTAGCAACGTAACTTCCGCAAAGTAACTTCTGCAAAGTAACTTGCGCAACGTAACGTGATATCCCCAAACCTTTGGCATCACGTCACGGAAGCACCAAGAAGCTCCCGCTGCCAGCCACAACAACAAAACAAACGGAGAAATCAAAGATGACAGACGATCTGCGGGAGAAATTAAGGTAGCGAATCTGTGAATAGATAATACAAACGCTGCTTTGTAAATATAAATATGACCATGCTGGTTTTTTATGGTTCATTCGCCTATGTTGTTGCCAGTTTACAGGGCGATGTAATCTAATGGCTGTTTCCAAGCACTTTTAGGCTGAAATAAAGCCTGTTTTTATTTACATTACAAATGCCTAGTATGTCTATTTTAATGGTCGCGGGTGCGAGGCGGTGCGGGTTGAAAAAATAGATACAGTGCTGCGATGCGGGCCAAATATTTAATAAAAGCAGGACCCGCGGGTTGGAAAAAACGCATATCACTAATAGCCACCACAGGACAAACAGTTTGTCCGTTTAGGGCTACTGTAGAAACATGGTGGCGTGTAATGGCGACTTACATGTAAAAAATACATTTGGCAAATGCTTTTATCCAAAGCGACTTACATGGCATTACCAGGTATACATTTATTCAGTATGTGTGTTCCCCGGGTTCGAACCATGACCTTCTGGAGTGGTAATGCATGCTCTACCGCTGAGCTATACGTGATCATGTAGATAAAAACGTCTCATTCCAAGGTAATAAAAACAATACTGTTCATTTTGTAAGGTCTTTATACACCACTAATAATATAGTTATGTATATTATATTGCCCATTTTTCAAATTTGAGACAAAACATTAAAAAAACATGTTGTTTTAACTTGCTTCAATTACGTAAGTTAGAACAAAGCACAAAATATATATATTTTTTACTTTGCTCTTATTCTAAAAATTTGTATAATAATAAGTTTAGCCAATATCAGCTCTCTCCATAGGAGTTGAAAAAACCTCCTAGGAGAAAAAAAACTCCTGGCTTTTTAGTCAGGAGGAAAAAGTCCTAGGAAGAAAAGAGAGAGCCAGACATAGCTAATTCTATAGATGATATACTATATAATAGGTTCTATTTTATACAATTTTATGGGAATTAAAACATTTAAAATTATATGTATACATATATAAAATAAATAGATTTAACGGGGAGGCCGGTACACACATATAACACATAATATACAACTGCACTTATTCTCCTGAATGCTCAAAGAGGATTTAATAAAAGCTGTATGTTTTTTAAGACCATCATCATAGATATGATAGGCAAGCCCAGACAAAATAAGCTAATATTTTTTATGTTTTTTATGCTAATTTTGGGAGAAATGGATTTACACATGCTGAAGTACTACTTGAATAGAACCAAATCAGCCACAATGGATTTATTAAACGAATACGCAAAGGTTGAGCAGTTGTAAAGAACTAAAATAATGGTTCATCCAATCCTGCAGATGCCATGTGGGCATGATGACAGCAGAGCTACTGTGATTTTACTGGTTTCAGTTATAAAATGTCTGTTACTTTACATTACATTTCTGCAATTGGCGAATTTTTTTTATCTTACAGTGCATTAAAGGATATATTATATTATGTTTAATTAGTATATGTACGCTGCAAATCGAACCCCCAACCTTTGCGCTGCTAATGCAATGCTCTACCCAAGCTTCAGAACAGTTACAGCTATGAAACAATGACCCAATGTCCCAAAAGTCTGTGAAAAATACTGTGTTTTCTTTACCTATCAGTCATCCACCATAGATCTGTAAGAACAGACACCGAATCTAACATGACACTTCAGAGGTGCGTGACAGTAAGAACGGACACACAGCGGGAGGTTTTTAACTGAACGCTACCCCTTTGAGGTGGAGGGGTTGTGAGCGAGTTCAGGGGCTTTCGTGACTGTTTACGAAGTCTCGCTTCTTTTCTCAATCACCGATCCGAGCTCAGCGCTGTGAACGGACGGACCACCGACTGTGATCTGAGGAAAGAAAAGTTCCTTTAAGCAACACTGCTTATTCATCAGTGTGTTTGGACAAGAGGATTCAGACGGCATTTGTTTACACGAAAAGTTGTTCTCAGACTGCCATCTCCAGATCTTCTTGTTAATTTCTGGTGTCTTGCTGAAGAGAAAATTCATTAACCTCAAATCCACACAGCCATGTGGTGAAATGTGCATGCTTAATGTTCCTTAAAAGAGCTTTTTAAAGACGTAAACAGACTAATTGTCAGGACTGCGGGCAATTCACAACAGTCCACTGCTAAAGAGCTACTTTTGCTTGTAGTTACTTATAAACATACATATATGACCTTGTACAGTACTGTATATACAGTTAATGCATTTACATAGCACTTGCAGACAATGCTATATGCTTACAGTGCATTCAAGCTATACATTTGATCATTATGTGTGTTCCCTTGGAATCGAATTCACAACCCTTGCACTGATAATGCAATAGGATAAGTTGTTAAGCAGACGCATATGGGTGATTCTCGTGAAATTATTCTTATGAGGTGTCATGAAGCATTTTTTTAGTAAGAGTATCAAAATAAAAAGCATACAGTTACAAACATCTCTTCATGTACAATTTTTCACATGATTTCAAATGACATCATACAAACCAATTGTGTTGTTTTTTCCACATTTAAGGGGAAATTGTCATTACCGCAACATGTCCGTGACTGGATTTGGGTTTTTTGACATGGAAATATTTATAATTAAAAAATCTAAAAAATAAAAAGCTTCAGTGCATGTTATCCTATAGACATTTACAGTAAAGAAACATGTGGTATTTGGTGATCACTGGTAAATGTAGAGACAATAATAAGGAATATAAATGTGTCTAAGACCAATTTTCTCATCCTCCGCAACAATTTTCAAAAAAAATTGTTGGAAGGGACATAATTGAATGTGACACTCAAGATGGCTTCCAGGTAAGCAGTTCTTATTTTTTCTCTCCAGATAAAAGGCTACGTTCATACTGCAGGGCTTAATGCTCATATCCGATTTTTTGAAAAAATTAGATTTTTTTGCAAGGCCGTTCACATTTCCAATAAAATGCGACCTTTTGTGATCCCCTGTGTGAACGTGAAATGACCCAGAAGTGACCCGCATGCGCATAAGAGTACTCCACGGTCAAGGACGTCCCTTGTAAGCTAATGTTAAACATGGATGTCAACAACGGTGTAGTCAACAGTGGAGCTCTTTTTGCAATATTAAAGTTATTTTCCCAACGGAGCCAGCACAATTACAATCTTCTGTTTTTTTATGTAAAATGTAAGGCAACATTTGTTTAATTATTCCTCATATCATTTTAAAGCCACGATCTACAGAACATCACACAAAAAACATTTTGATAACTACACCTAAAAAAATAACAAAGGGGATCCTGCCTTGGAAACTCCGGCTACAATTCAGTGTTTTTATTTAATTTGGAGATTTAGCGCGTCAAAGCAGTCATGACCAAAAAAAAAACGACAAATGAGAAATGACAAATAAATGTGTTTGTTACTGTAAATGATAAAAACTAAGCTTTATATACAATTCATTAAACGTTAATTTATAACAAGAAAAACACTGAAATTAATGATTTTATAGACACTTCGCGTTATTATTTAGCATAGAAGTACCTGCTTCCTTGCTTTGACTTTGATCATCTCTGTATTCACTTTAGATACAGAAAGACCTGATGATATTATTTATTTCAGGAATCTCTTTGCTATCATTTGAAAGTGAACACCGAACTTAATATTAAATAACAAGAAAGACAGTCGTGTCAGGCATAAATATAGGTTTGGTGCAGATATTTTCCGTTTCAGCACCGCAATTTAAAGAAACGGCTAACCTGTTTTGTAGTTTAACTTTTGACAAGATAACCACTCTGTTTTAAATACATTTTAAAAACTTATACCGGTCGAAAAACATCCGTTTTTTAATGTTTAGTTTGATGAACTTCTAAATATGAGACGCAGAGCACCTAGCCCGTTCGGCTAAATTGCATGCGCAAGCATGGCCAGCACGCAATAGCGCAACATTGATACAACGAAAAGCAATCCAAAATTTACAGACTTAAATTAGATCAGAATTTACGTTTATTATAAATAAAAAATTTTTATAAAATAAGGTTAGAAGTAACAAAGTGCAGAACAAATGTGCAAAATGCCTCAAGTGCACGGAAACAAAACACAAGCCAAATAGATAAATCAGATAACCCAGAGTGATTTATAAATAAAATAAAGAAATTATTAAAAAAACGAAAGTATAGCCAGAATTGCCAGCTTTGTCTTTTCAATTTAGAAACAAAGAGGCAATGGTTTATAGAAACCTCTTATGGACGTGTCGACCGGTCACAGCTGGTTGTTGGATTTATAAACGCATTTTAAAAATATTTATTGAAAGCTGCTACTTCACATATTATTCGCAGCATTATAATAATATGCTATATATTAATATATTTAGAACGCTGTTATATGTGAAATCATATAACGTGTGCACCCATACGGCCAAAATGTAATGATGTGGAGCAGTGTTAGCAACGTCGGCCATGGTTGTTGTTTATCTTATCGTTCTTGCCTACTTCAATGCAGAATTATGACGTTTGTAGCGTATCAGTGACGTACGGGTCGGATCCATGTGGCCTGGCCGTTCAGACGAAGGTCGCATTTCAAAAGATCGGATACGTATCGGATTCAGGACCACATACCCAAGTGGCCTGGGTCACATTTGAAAAGATCGGATCTGTGTCGTTCAGACTGTCATGAAAAGATCAGATACAGGTCGCATAGGGGCAAAAAAATCAGAATTGGGTCGTTTCAGACTGCAGTATGAACGTAGCCAAAGTTGAAATTTTTTAGTTCTCATTACCAAAACATGAGTTTGTAAATGCATATATTTAATGTAATATCATGCTGCGGTAATGATCATTTTTGATAATGAAAATCTAAAAAAATGGAAATAATTCTATAGGAAATATTTTTTTAAATTCTCTTAAAATAATGGTTATAGTAAGTTCAGACCTTAATCTTATATGTGCAAAAAAATGGCTTCAAGGGCTTTTTAAAAATTCTGAGGCTGGACACCTTCTAAATCTGGATTTCGTGAGAATCACCCATATGGTATTCAAGTGATGTGCGGTCACAGATGTACATACTAGGGATGTCCCGATCTCCACTTATAATACGTGGCCGATCACATTTCTGAATCGGACAGCCGATCTTATTACAGCTATTTCATGTACTATGGCTTTTGATCAGTAAGTCCTTATCGATCTAAAATCACTGTTAGTTTGAGTCGTTTATAACATGCATTTGAAAAAGCAACACTCTTCAAACATAATTATTAAACATATTCTTTATTATCATGAAAATACCTGAAAAGGTTTGAAGAACAGCAATATAAATATATCCTTCCGCCATTTCATGGAGCTGCATGTCATCACAGCTGCGTGTGTATTGTTCTTCGTCTACAGCGCATTTTGAGTTTCTGCACGAGAGCGCCCCCTGGCTTTTGGATGTAGTGGCATTTCACCGTAATTCATTGAGAAACATAGCAAGCATTATCGGCCGATCGATCTGAGCATCCCTAGTACATACAGTACTTTGTTTATTTTCCACCAGCTTTAAACAGAGATTCAATTAAGTAGCTTGAATTAAATTATTTATTCATACCCGAGTTCAAATCCCGGCTCAAGATCCTTTGCCGATCCCATACCCCTCTCTCCACCCTGTACTTTCCTGTCATCTCTCTAACTACTGTCTATCAAATAAAGGCAAAATGGGCCAAAAATAAATAAATAATAATAATAATAATTTATTCAAACAGATCACATCCAATCCCCTATAAGCTTACAACTAGGAAGACTCAAGAGTCACACCTTTCCAAAATGACTGTGTGAATGAAGCCAAAAGGTTCTGATTTCTACAAGGCCTAAATGTCCTTAGAGATCAAATTTTGTCTTTTGTCTTTTCTTTTCCATTCCATTGAGGTGGAGGTCAGGTATGCTTATTACTTCTCCTGGCCTTGGAGGCCAAATCCACTTTGAATCTGGCACATACCCTTTCCTCCAACACTGGAAGACCTGATGGGGCAGAGATGACAGAGGGAGAGAGAGAATTCACCAGAGCATAAAGTCCCTGAAGACTGACAGCACATGTATCTGTGATAAGCGTGCAAGTGTGTGTGTGTGTACGGGTGGGTGTATTGCAGAGAGAAAGGGACATAGCGACAGATTTAAGAGCACTTGTATGCGGCACGAAGGTGTTTGCAGCCAAGTCGCTGCATAAAAAAAATCGGTCAAAACACAGGCTGATTGCCATGGTTATAATTACACTAATGGCTTCATTACGGGCATTAATTCAACCCTCATCAGTCTTTTGCCAGTGATTAGTTCAAAGTGGAGGAGGGGTGAAACCTACAGTACAGTTCTCAAAGAAAATTATTTTTCTAAACACTGAGAATCAATTGGATCAAGATGTCCTCTTATAATTCCCCATCGTTTCGCAACACCTGGAAACTGCGGCCAATTTCA